>NC_041400.2:55508028-55738028 GCF_900747795.2 Erpetoichthys calabaricus
GTGCCACTATAACAAGATAATTAATGTTATTCACTTCATCTTTTAGTGGTTTTATGTTGTGGCTAATTGGTGTAAATGCACATATAATGTATTTTGTGTTTTTAACCATAAATTGCTTTAAATAAATATACACATTTATTGGTAAAATAATGTTATTTGCTTTTTTTCCTACACTATACAAAGAAACTCTTAAGTAAATTATTTTTGTATTATTTATGTGACAACCAGCTACCATACCTCTTCTTTTTTCAAAATACATCCATCTGTTTTCAAAACCCACTTATCCAGAGCAGGGTCACAAGAAAGCTGCAGTCTAGCAGGAACAATTGGTGGACATTGTGCCAGTCCCTTTTCAAGATACATAGTACAGACTTCCCAAAATTGTGAATATCTGCATTATCAAAAATTTTAATAAACAAAGAAAGTTATTTGATATAATTTTTTTATTATATGAACTGCACTTTAGCTGAAGGTAATGGATACAATGATCGAGTCTGTTGCTATTTTCGAAAGCATGCCACTAGCATTAACACTTGATCATCTTCACAGTCATTCTGCGTCATGAAGTGAGGCTAGATGTCTGAGGTGGTGCTGCTTGTTGGTCTCACTCAATCACAGACTCAGTCATTCTCACACGTAAGTGAAGTCAGTTTCTCACATGTGTTGCTTAGATGTCTTCTCTTATTATCTTGAGGATCAAGGCTCCAAAAGCATTATGAAAGAATTAGAAAAGATGAAGAAAGATAGCAAAGCTACCCTTCTGAATGTGAAACCTGAATTGATAAAGCATGGATTAACCATATTTAATAAAGATAAAATGTCATATTAAGGTTTGTTTTGATGACTAATATTATTATGAAACAAATTATGTAAATTTTAATGTGTTTTAGTGGTATTGTTATTGTTGTTATTGTTTGAGGCCTGGGAACACTTGAATTGTATTTTTCCTTTTAAATTAATGGTAATTACAGTATGTGTTCATGTTATGAAAATTCATGTTATGAAGGGGTTAACAGGAATGTCAATGTCAATTTATTTATAGAGCACATTTAATACAACATCATTAATGCTGTAGCCAAAGTGCTTTACATTGAACATCCATCCATCCATTTTCCAACCCGCTGAATCCGAACACAGGGTCACGGGGGTCTGCTGGAGCCAATCCCAGCCAACACAGGGCACAAGGCAGGGAACCAATCCTGGGCAGGGTGCAAACCCACCGCAGTTACATTGAACATGAAGTACATAAAACATAATACAACCAACAGTAAAGTGAAACAAACCACCAAATAAGAAGGTAGGATTACAAATATCACTGTAGATCATGAAAAGCTAAAGAATAGAAACTAGTCTTCAGTCTAGTTTTAAAAAAGGTCCTTAATGTAGTAAGGTAAAGACTTTCACAAGCTGCAAAAGCCCTGTCACCCTAAGTTTTACACTTAGTACGAGGGACCACAAGAGTCACCTGACCTGTAGACCTAAGCTCTCTGGATGGGTGATGTAAAACGCTCAATTTAGATAAATATGTGGGAACATGCCCATGTAAAAATTTAAAAATCAGCAACAAAAGTTTAAGATCAATCCTAAAACCAGTGTAACGAGGCCAAAATAGGAGATTCAGAGCCAAACTTTCTTACCCCAACCAAAAAAAGGCACAGTAACATTCTGAACCAACTGGCACTTGTGTATCAGGGATTTGCTGATCTCAGAATACAACGAGTTGTAGTAATCAAGCTGAGAAAAAAAAATAAAAGTATGAATAACTCCCTAAAGATCTCTAACAGACAGAAAAAGCTTAACCTTGGCTAAAAACAACTCTTGAACAGAAAATTAATTTGTTTCTCAAAAAAGAGATTATTGTAAAAAATACTGTAACCCTGAACTTGTAATTTACATAAGTCTGCAAAAGTGCCAAAAAATTAAAATTTAACCTGAGCTTTGACCTCATGACCAACTAACAGCACTTCTGTTTTATTATGATTGAGATCAAGAAAATTGTCAGCCATCCAGGATCTCAGTTCTTCAAAACCGTTATGCATCTGATTCACTGCAGAATTCATATAGGAATATAAATGTGTGTTATCAGCATAACAATGGAAAGAAACATTAAACTTCCTAAAGTTAGTACCTATAGAATGTGTGGAAAAAAACAGGTCCCAAAATGGATCCCTGCGGAACACCACATTTAATAAGAGCAGTAGATGAAAAAGAGGAATTGAGAATCACTGTAAAATGTCTACCAGTAAGATATAAACCAGTCAAAAGCAGCCCCTTTAAGTCGCACCAGATGCACAGGTTGCAACAGCAGGATCTCATGCCACTGAAAGATCTAGTAAGGATAAAGACTGCTGCCCTACCTGTGTTAGTAATAAGAGAGATGTCATTAAATATTTTCAGAAGGGCAGTCTCTCAACCCCATTATAATGCCTAAAGGCAGATTAGTAGATCTCCTACTAGTTATTAGAATTAAGATGATCAACCAATTGTTCATAAATAATTATTTCTAATATTTTAACCAAAAATGTCAATTGAGAAATTGGATGAAAATTGGCTAATACTCCAGGATTTATTTCAGCCGTTTTAAGACAAAGTTGCACCATAGCATGGATAAAAAAATGAGGGCTCAACACCCTTACTAATAGAACCGTTTATAATTGCCAGCAATAGTGGGTCCAGGATGTCAAATGACTTCAATAAAATTTGTGGTCAAACAATGTCAACTGGGCAAAAAGTAGGTCTAAGTTTTGTCAATAATACTTTCCAACTATGAAAATGTGTAACAACATCCAAAACAATGTCATGATTGACAGCAGGAAGTACATAACCAGTTGGTACAATGCCAGATCAGACAGTATCAATTTTACTGACAGAAAATGAAAGATAAAAATGAAAGAAATTGCTCACATAAATAACCAGTGCTATTTAAACACATCCTTGAGCAGGGATGAATAGCCACATTAATTGCCTTAAATAAGACCAAATCAGAGAAATAGTTATATTTATATTTCTTAACTGCCTCCTGAAAGATAGACAGAAAAATCCTAAAAATCTGCGCAGATATAGTCAGCTTGTCTTTCTTACACAGCCATTCTGCAGTCCTACAGGCGCGCCACAGCTGACGCGTGGCATCATTAAACCACAGAGCTGGTCTTATCTTTTGGCAGCGGATTTTAATGGACAATTAAATCTAGAACCGTTTTACAAGATGAATTAAAGACTAAAGCAGTGGTGTCAACACTTTCACACTGGCCTTGTAAATCCAAACTGGTAAACATACTTTTAAATTCAGAATTAACAGAAGAATTTAAAATATGAGAATAGCATGAGACGCAGCTAGTAGTGACAACATCAACAATAATATTAGACATAAATAACCAGCAATATGAGCATCACATAGCTCAATGAATGAAGGAATGAATTAGCTTTACAAAGCAAAGAAAGCTGTAAAGGTTTTATTAATGCAATATACTTTAATTTATTGTTGTAAAGAAATCAGAACAAACATGGTAAATGTCTGTAACTTTCTCAAATAAACCTTCCAGTCCTCAAATGATGACCTTCTCCTGTTCCTAAAATCAAAAAATGTAGATGTCTCTAATGACAGATTATTTTAGGTGGTTAGTATGGTCAAGTAAAATGTGCACAACACATGGTTAGAAAACACTTCTAAACCCAAAACCTCTAAAAGTTTTTCAGACAAATTCTGTTGTGGCCGTATGTCCATGCAAACAGTAACAAATAGGAAAACAATTCTTGTCAAAGAAAAGATACCTTTGGAGTTCCTATGTAGGCTACTGTAAATTTACTAATGTATTTAATTTATTTGATAGAACAAATTATTGTATTTATTGTAATAAAGTGTTGAAACAGTGTCAGGGTGTTCGGTTGCTAAGACAGAAGCCCCACTTCAAATGTGGAAAAAAAAATTTCCTCTTACAAAAATACAACAAAATGGATGGACCACCTATTTGCAATAAGCTTGGCTTCCTGCTACCTTTAGGTAAGTCTGTCCTCCTTGGGCTTTCATCAGAGGGCCGGAAGTGACCGACCGTATTATTCACATAGAGAGGCTTCCCACAGTCTAGGGCAGGGGTTTCCAACACGTCGATTGCAAGCTACCAGTAGCTCACAACCCTTTTCCAAGTAGCTCGCCAAAGGGTCAATGAATCCTATAAATTTGAAAACTTGATTAGTCAAATTGGGGAGGACGATCTTTCCAAAAAATCTTATCACGATCCTTTTAACACAAAATCACAATCCACAATCTGAATTGCAATCTATCTTTTCAATGTGGCATACACTTAAGAGAATATCCGGACTCAAATTCATCAAGACCTAAGTAAAACTTTATTTTAAATATCAAACAAAGTTGAATTCAATTGTTCTCACATTCACTAGCTAAGCGGAGTTAAGGAACATGCCCCGAAGCTGGCGAGTGAGTGAGGAGAGCCCCCCCCCCCCCCCCCCCCCCTCGGCCCATTGCATGGATCTCGGATTCGTGCAAATAAATCGGTACCGCAAGCGAACTATGATACCTAGCACAATGAGAAAAGTCGCAAAATCAACTGGAATGTTCAAGCAAATTATAGAAAAAACTCGATATAAATCCGTTAAGTAGTTCTCTTGTGAAAAGTGGACAGACATACAGACAGACAGACATTGGATTTTATATACTATATATTAGTAAACCTTCAAAATAATGTGCAGTTAAAGTCTCAACAGCATTCTCAGCATTTCTGGAGCTTAGTAGAGCCAGATAACTATAAGGCTGGGGTTATACTTCACGTGATGCAACGCATGCTGCAGCGGACGCTCCTGCTACGCAAGCGTTTTACTGTTTATACTTGTGCGCGTACTTTACATAAATCTGGAGGAATCCACCAGGTGGCAGTGCAAGATATTATCATGGTGAGAACAGGTTCGGCTTCGCTGTGTTGTGAATTGCCTGGAACACCCATTAAATTCTGATGACACCTTACTGCAATATCTCTGAAAAGGATGGTTAATGATTAAATCCATCAATCCAGGGATTTGTCCATTTCAGCTAGCATTGGGCACGAGGCAGAAACAATCCCTGGACAAGGCATCAGCTCATCGCAAGGTGAATACAAGCACTCATATACACTAGCGTCCAATTAGTGTAACCAAATCTGCATATCTTTGAAAGGAAACCCAGCAGGAAAACATGTAAACTCCAGGCAGGGAATATCAGCGACGTGACTCCCTACAAGACAACAGGGCTAACGCTCCGCCACCGTGTCACCCCCATGTGTGTAATTATTAACAGTATTCATTATTTAAACGAAATTACCGATTTATCTGTAAAATGATACATACATACTTTAATGCATTTCATTATGGAAGTGATATCAAGTATAAATCTAAGGATTCCAAATGTGCAGAGAATCGGAATATCATACATTTAATGTGCGCAGTGTGGCGATCAATTGCTGGCGATCCGCTGCTGTCAGGACCAGAGGAAGCCCTAGAAAAAAAGACAGCACAGAAGACGGTATGTAAGACTTTTAAAATGTATCGTGTCATTACAATCGGGAATATGTGATGCTTGAATATAAAAGCACCACGAATACATCTGTATGTCGGCATTTTGCTTCACCACATTGAACCATTCATCAAACATTGAAGCACGCACACCGATCTCGTAGGATCTGCAAAGTGGCTTTCTGTCACATGTAGATTGTAAACAGAGACTCTGACGTCACATTCCAACTTTTAGCACACTGTGCCCCCCGATTTTTTGCTGGTACTGCAACTCGCGCACGCGTCGTGTTCATTTCTGAGGACCTGCTCAGAGGACGCATCAAATGAACGCTGGGAACGCGTGGCAGCCATGATGCGGGTGCATACGCGTTCTGAGCATGAAGTATACAGTAAATGAGCCCTTAGAATCCTCTCCAAGCAGCTCCGAAAATGTCTGCTTTGTTTGGGTCTACATATCTCTGTGAGTCTGCCTTTTCTGAGATGACTTTCATGAAATCAAGGTTCAGAACAAGCTTGACAGATGAACAGTTAAATGACTCCATAAGAGTGAACTTAAGTGGCTACACTCCACCATACAACTCTCTTGTTGACTCCATACAGTGCCAGTCATCTGACTAGCTAAACAACACATCACACGTGCAACTGGACATGTGAATACTCTTGTAAAGTGAAACAGTGACATGTAACAAAATGACAAATGAAAAAGTCAATTCTGTGTATTTGGAATTGCATTGTTTTGTTTTGACAGAATTTATGTTTTAATTCAGTGGTGTGAGATACACTAGAAAATGCATACAGACATACAAAATGCACTTGCAGATGAAATAAATATTTTTTGTGATGTTTTAATGGAAAATGTGAGTTGTGGACACCATCATTTTGTAAATGTTCTGTCAAAACAAGCTTATTCAGTTTGTTTGTGTTGAAATAAGCTATGAGAATAAACTTTAGAAAACATGAGTAGCTCTCGTCCATTTTCATTTTGTAAAAGTAGCTGTCAGGGGAAAAAAGGTTGGAGACCCCTGCTCTAGGAGAAACAACATAGATGTGGTTAATGACCGTGATTCACCATCATTATGCCATCTCTTTGTTACCTGCCCAAAGCCAAGAAGCTGCTCCCATGGCTTACGTGTGTGACAACGTGCATATACTTTTTTTCTTTTTTCCTAAAAAGAGAGTTAATGTTATGGTGTCCTGAGGTGGGTTGGCACCCTGCCCAGGATTGGTTTCTAACTTGTGCCCTGTGTTGGCTGGGATTGGCTCCAGCAGACCCCCGTGACCCTGTGTTCGGATTCAGCGGGTTGGAAAATGGATGGATGGATGTTATGGTGTGTTGTGACCAAGGCAATGGACTTTTAATGAAAAGGTTGCCAGTTCAATTTCCTTTTCTAAGTCATCGTGTTACCCTCGACTGGTTGGGCAACCTAGGGCCTTGCACTTTGAGGAACCCTGCACCAGCCAATCTACAATGCATCTCTTTGCTGTTCTCCAGTCTACAATCACTCTTGGCACACGCATAGCCCATGGAAAAATGTTAAGTACAAGGAGACACATGGACAAATTATAGTGGGTTTGAGAAAAATAAATAAAACAGAAGAGAGAATACACAAATGTAGCACTTAAACTGTCTTTTCAATGATTTGTTGTAAAAACCAGAAATGAAGGAAATAGGATGTGTGTGTTGATTACAATGTCAAGGATGCTAGTGAGACATATGAAGGTACCGATAACATTAACAACAACTGTGCAAGCTGGTTAAGTAGCTGTTTTAACACCTCACTGCTACTCTCTGTTGAACGCACTCAGCACAAGACTACTGAAACACTCATCCTGTAACAAAAGCCACTCCACTCTATCCATTCAACCATCACCACAACAAGCATGCCCTGGGTTCTGCTTACCCCTTAAAACTACTCTGCTCTGATCACGTCACTTACTGCATGT
Source organism: Erpetoichthys calabaricus (assembly GCF_900747795.2). Taxonomy (NCBI): domain Eukaryota; kingdom Metazoa; phylum Chordata; class Cladistia; order Polypteriformes; family Polypteridae; genus Erpetoichthys; species Erpetoichthys calabaricus. The sequence continues at coordinate 55,515,475 of NC_041400.2, forward strand.
ACACGGTGCATACAAGAAAGAACAAATAGTAAACAGTTGTGCTATAGTACATATTATCCTGACTTTGTAAGTTGCTTCTGTATGGGTGATACTAAATAATAGGAACTTTTAAATTATTAATACAATTTGATTCTTTTAACATAGCAATACACATAAATATCAGATATTTAGAAATGAAATTAAAGCAGGTCTACCTTTAATTCTAGAGGGTTCATTAGCCTGTTCTCCCCATAGAATAACCTGTAAAGAATTAAGAAAGAAACACATTCTCTTCAAAATGCCTGTATACTAGTAAAGATAAGAAAAGCACCATGAGAGTTAAGGGACCAGACAATTTAAGTGCCCCTTGATGTGAAGAATGCTTATTTATAGTTATAGTTATAGTTTTGTCAGGGTATCATATTAAATTGCAAATCCTATACAACAATTATAAATTATCATACAATTTAAATCCAGTTAGTAGCAATATCCTTAATTTTACACTTTGCCTGCCCATTTTTCATACATTGAATGAATTATACTGGAGTATGTTCAGTGCAATGATTATACAGTTTTCATGCAATCTGTCAAATAATTTTTGCTTATAAAAATAGTGTGCTTACTGTATCGTCATCTTTGTTTTATTTATTACAAGTGTAATGTGAACATTTTTATACAGGACTAGATGTGTTACGCAGATTCACCCAGGAAATTTCCCAGGACAATGCAACTTATTTTTTGTATAGCTCTCTTCACTGAGTGTTAGCACAGAGCGTTGCAATCAATTCTCGGTCAAAATACAAGTAATAGAACACAGCAATCACTAAATATAGAACTGGGGCACATGTAAATGCTGAAAAAGAAAAAGACAGCAAGCAATTAAACATTAATTGAAGACAACAATTAATTAAATGATGAACCGTGGCCAGATGAGAACAGTGGAGATTAAAACTGTAAAAGATAAAGTCAAAAATAAAGTCACATTCCTGGGAACCTCGGCCAACTGGGTTCCTACCCGCTCCTGGGTTTTCTATAGTGGGGTCTGTGCTGGCTGTCCAATCTGGTGAGAGAATCTTTTCATCCAATGATTCCAACACACCTTTATCCAAGATGACTTTTCCATATGCAAGGAGAGTAGCCTGGCAGTACACCAGTGGCACCAAGTTCCACATCCAGATACTGATGGGCATCAATTTGCATCAGTTATAGTGCTGTTGGTTAATCAGGAGTATCAGAAGTACTACTCTATTTAACTAAGTATGTTCCATTTCACAACATGATCATGTCTCTTTTTTCCTGTTCCGTGTCCTTTATTTTTTTAAAGCAAACTCTCAGCAAGAGTTTGTATATATAATCAACGAAAACTGGAATACCGACAGGAATTGTTTGCATCAACATTTGGGCTTAATTGACTTCCATTGCTACATAAAAGCTGTAAGATGTTATCCATCCATCCATCCATTTTCCAACCCGCTGAATCCAAACACAGGGTCACGGGGGTCTGCTGGAGCCAATCCCAGCCAACACAGGGCACAAGGCAGGAAACAATCCTGGGCAGGGTGCCAACCCACCGCAGGACACACACAAACACACCCACACACCAAGCACACACTAGGGCCAATTTAGGATCACCAATCCACCTAACCTGCATGTCTTTGGACTGTGGGAGGAAACCGGAGCGCCCGGAGGAAACCCACGCAGACACGGGGAGAACATGCAAACTCCACGCAGGGAGGACCCGGGAATCGAACCCAGGTCCCCAGATCTCCCAACCGCGAGGCAGCAGCGCTACCCACTGCACCACCGTGCCGCCCCCTGTAAGATGTTATGCCATTGCTTATTTCCCTAAAAAGAACCTCCTTGTATAAGTCTATAAGTTTTTGGAAATGTACATTTACAAATTCCTTTTGTACAATTTCAGGTTATTCAGTGGATTTAAATTGCTTAAATTCCAATAAAAACAGCAAAAATGAGGGTGTTTTAAAACTTTTGAATTGTAGTGTAGTTGCAAATTGTCTTTTACTATATGTGTAATGTTTATTTCTATAGTTTTTGTCTTTTGTGGTAGAGAAAGAATGGTAGATGTAGCATTCAGGTATCCAAAAATGATTGATTCTTGTCTTATTCTCTAATTCTTTATAATTAGGTATTATATCCTTTGCTTGATTTAATCACTTACTGTAGAATATTCTTATACTGAGCTCACTGATTGTTCATGCTTCTACTTTATTTGTTTGATGAACTCTGTTGCCTCCCAGTTGGTTAAGCTCCTTGGTTCATGTCTGTAATATCCATCCATCCATTTTCCAACCCGCTGAATCCGAACACAGGGTCACGGGGGTCTGCTGGAGCCAATCCCAGCCAACACAGGGCACAAGGCAGGGAACCAATCCCGGGCAGGGTGCCAACCCACCGCAGGACACACACAAACACACTCACACACCAAGCACACACTAGGGCCAATTGAGAATCGCCAATCCACCTAACCTGCATGTCTTTGGACTGTGGGAGAAAACCGGAGCGCCCGGAGGAAACCCACGCAGACACGGGGAGAACATGCAAACTCCACGCAGGGAGGACCCGGGAAGTGAACCCGGGTCCCCAGATCTCCCAACTGCGAGGCAGCAGCGCTACCCACTGCGCCACCGTGCCGCCCGTCTGTAATATCTCAGGTGCAAAGTTATATAATTTGCTAAGAGAGGTTTTATTTGTTTCCACCATGCAACATTAAGCAGCCCCAACGTTGCCTTATCCTGTTCCCCATTGATCACTTGATACAGTGTAACCATTTAAGAATGTAAATTGGCTCTATCTCTGATGGGGTCTAAGTTTGATTGAGTTTGGGATGAAGTTTGTTACTACTATTAAGATCTCTTATTCATCATCCTCAGCAGTCATATTTACTGATTTGGACACCTCCCAACCATTTTACATTTGCAAAGGTGCCAGACAAAGCAAAATTTGAATATTTCACTTGAAGACCTTGACATTCTTCATTTTCTTCTTTAGGCTACTCCCGTTAGGGTTGGTCACAATGGATCACCTGTTTCCATATCTTCCTGGCTTCTGCATCTTACTCTGTCACACCCACCACCTACATGCCCCGTCTCATCACATCCATAAACCTCCTCTTAGGCCTTCCTCTTTTCCTCTTGCCTGGCAGCACCATCTCTAGCATCCTTCTCTCAATACACCCAGCATCTCTCTTCTGCACATGTCCAAACCAACACAATCTTGACTCTATGGCTTTGTCTCCAAACCGTCCAACATGAGCTGACCCTCTAATGTACTTGTTCCTAATCCTGTTCATCCTCATCACACCCAATGTGAATCTTAACATCTTGAAATCTGCCACCTCCAGCTCTATCGCCTCTTTTTTTATCAGTGCCACCGTCTCCAACCCGTATAACTTAGCTGGTTACAATACCATCCTGTAGGCCTTCCCTTTCACTCTTGCTGGTACCCTTCTGTCACAAATCACTCTTGACACTCTTCTACGCCCACCCACCCTGCCTGCACTCTCTTCATCACTTTTATTCCACACTCTCCATTACTCTGTACTGTTGATCCCAAGTATTTAAACTCATCTACCTTTGCCAACTCTATTCCCTGCATCCTTACCATTCCTCTGACTACCCTCTCATTCACACACATGTATTCTGTCTTGGTCTTACTGACATTCATTTCTCTCCTCTCTAGAGCATATCTCCACCTCTCCAGGGTCTCCTTGACCTGCTCCCTACTCTTATTACAGATCACAATGTCATCCGCAAACATCATAGTCTACAAGAACTCCTGTCTAATCTCCACTGTCAACCTGTCCATCACCACTGCAAATAAGAAGGGGCTCAGAGCCAATACGTGAGGTAATTCTACCTCCACCTTAAACACATCCATCACACCTACAGCAGACCTCAGCACTGTCAAACTTCCCTCATACGTATCCTGTACCACTCTAATGTACTTCTCGGCTACTCCTGACTTCCTCATACAATACTACAACTTCTCTCTAGGCACCCTGTCATATGATTTCCCTAGGTTCACAAAGACATAATGCAACTTCTTTTGGCCTTCTCCATCAACACCTTTAGAGCAAATATCATACCTATGGTGCTCTTTCCCGGCATGAAACCATACTGCTGCTCATTAATCATCACCTTCCTTCTTAACCTAACTGCCACTACTCTTTCCCATAACTTCATGCTGTGGCTCATCAATTTTATCCCTCTCTAGTTACTACAGTTCTGCATATCATCCTTATTCTTAAAAATCGGTGCCTGTACACTTCTCCACTCTTCAGGCATCCTCTCACTTTGCAAGATTGCATTAAACAATATAGTTAAAAACTCTACTGCCATCTCTTCTAAACACCTCCATGCTTCCACTCGTATATCATCTGGACAAACAGCCTTTCCATTCTTCATCTTCTTCATAGCTGTCCTTACTTCCTCCTTGCTAATCTACTGCACTTCCTGGTTCACTATTTCCACATCATCCTCTTCTCACTTGTGAGTATGTTTCCATCATTATCCTTTATCACCTGTGATGGACGACCGGCTATGGACTCCGGTCGCCATCCCCAGGCCGCTAGGAGGAGCCCTCCGGACAGCATATTCATGCCCCGAGTTCCAGCAGGGCCTCATGGACTTTGTAGTGTTGTGACACAGCCCTGCTGGATACCTTGGGGGCCGCCAGGAGTCGCTGTAGGGGGGCTAGTGGGCTCTTGCATGCCCTATAACCCGGGAGTGCGTGTCAGTCACGTGACTGGAGGAAGCGACGTGCTCCCGGGATGAAGAAGAAGACTGTTTGCCCTGACCCGGAAGGAAATGGACTTGTGGGTTGTGCTTAGAAACACTTCTGGGTCAGGAGCTATAAAAGGACTCTGGGAAGCCCAGAACACTGAGCTGAGCTGGGAAGTAGGAGGGCGAAGTGTCTGGGAGTGGAGGATTGTATTGGTTATTGGAGAATAGAGTTTATTGTAGTATATGAGTAGTGTGGTGTGTGTAGTGCTTTGTGCACTGTACAATAGTAAAATAAAATATTGTTGTACTTTCACCTGGTCTGAAGAGTGGTACCTGAGGGTTCAAGAGGTGGACAAACGCTACATCTGCTACACTGGTGTAGTCGGCAGGAGACTCTGGCCGTCTGGAGGCAGAGGATCTGCATTTCAAATTAAATTTGTTGTGGCAGAGAACCCTAAGAAGGTCCCTCAAGTAACCGCGAAGGTGAAAACTCCACCCGCGACCAAGAGCGCTGCAGCTGTGAGCCGTCCTCTACAGCAGACAACCATGGGGAAGAAATCCGGGAAGAAGGCTGGAATTGCCCAGAAGACTTCGGTCCCAGATCCAGTGGAGACGCTGTGGACTTACCTGACGGGCAGTGAGGAAGATCGGGAGCAGCTTAAGGCCACGCAAACCCGAGCAGGGCGGCAGTCGGAACGTTGCCGGATGGCAACTCCCGAAGATTACTACAGGGAGTTGGAGCGTGATCGCCAACGTTCTGAGGTATGTGCTGGAGCAATGCCCGAAACGCCGGGAGTATTTGTTTCTTGTTTTGCAGGGGCCTGTCTGCACGAAGCGGACAAAGAGCACGCCCGCCTCACACCTAGACAAGATGGCCGCGAAGGAAAGAAAGCAAGCCAGTCTAGGCGTCCGCGGAAAGGGAGTCCATTGGCTGAGGATGTCCACGTGACCTTGCGCGCCGGCAACCAGGAAGAAGAGCAGTTGGGAGCCGTCGGCGAGGCGAATACTTCCCCGACGCGTCTGCGCACCCTGAAGGGGAAGGGGGCCGCGAGCGAAGCAGCGCCAACAATAGATGAAGGTAAAGAGGGGCGGGAAGTGACTGTAGTGTCTGCCGGCAAAGTTAAAAAGGCAGACCGCAGCCAGCCGCAGGAGGCTACCCGTTCCTCTAAAGACTCCATGTCCCAGGAGCCCTTGCGCTCATCAGCAGAACACGTGCCAGACGCGGACGTGTCCATTGGCTCCCGGCTGGAAGGTAAGGGGAACGCGGAAGCTACCTTGCCTTCAGCCGAATTAATGAACTATATGACTGTACGGGATCTCGAAGAGGTACTCGACCCCGTAATGGGTTTCTTTCAGGGGATCAAGGACCTGAGGAGACGGTTGGAGGAGCTGGGAGCCACGGTCGAAGCGCCGCTGAGGAGACTGCATGTATACCTGCGGCGATTAGGCCGTGAAGCCCCGGCCTCGATTGATTCGGCGGTGCAGGTGAGTGAAAATCTGCGCCGTATATCATAAGGGGACGCAGTGTGAATCGGCACCGCGTTTAATAAGTAGCGGCTGCCAAAGCACTGTGATCCCGACATTGGAATGTGGTACGATGACGGAGTGGTTGGGCAGCGATCCGATAGAACCGGGGCGGCGGTATCAGACGCTGCTCCGGGATAACGCGGACCATAAGAGCCCGACCCGCGTGAAGAGGGGGTTGTCGCTTGTTACGGAAGGGGCGGGGGAAGTACCGATCACCCCGGTGCAGCTGAATAGTGCTGTTACCCGGAGCGATACGGTACTAATGACGCCGCCTCCGAGTTTGCATAGGACAACGGGTGTGCAAACAGCAAAGAGGCTCTCTCTTTTCCATAGAGAGCCTCATAATGTGCACAAGCCCCAGAGAAAGCAGGAGATTCCCCGAATTGAAACGAGGGTCTCCTGACAGATTAAAGAAAAGGGCGGAGAGCAGCAAAGCGGCCGTTAAACCCTCCTTGGCGGAGGACAGGGTGGAGCTGACGGAATTCCCGAGGTGTTTCCGGGTCTCGGGAAGAGAAGCCAACAGGAGGACGTCGGCGGTGCTACAACTGCCGGCAACCGGGCCACGTGTGGCGTAGTTGTCCCCGGATGACAGGGGAGCGGTGGAATTGCAGATACACCGTTCCCCCAAGGTTCGCTGGGGGATCTAGACAGCAGAACCACGGCCCGGATCTCGCGTCCTCCTGGAGGAGGACGTCCCTCGCGGGAATCAACGCTCCGCCCCACTGGTCGTCGCTAAGGGGGGAGGGACTGTGATGGACGACCGGCTATGGACTCCGGTCGCCACCCCCAGGCCGCTAGGAGGAGCCCTCCGGACAGCATATTCGTGCCCCGAGTTCTAGCAGGGCCTCATGGACTTTGTAGTGTTGTGACACAGCCCTGCTGGATACCTTGGGGGCCGCCAAGAGTCGCTGTAGGGGGGCTAGTGGGCTCTTGCATGCCCTATAACCCGGGAGTGCGTGTCAATCACGTGACTGGAGGAAGCGACGTGCTCCCGGGATGAAGAAGAAGACTGTTTGCTCTGACCCGGAAGGAAATGGACTTGTGGGTTGTGCTTAGAAACACTTCCGGGTCAGGAGCTATAAAAGGACTCTGGGAAGCCCAGAACACTGAGCTGAGCTGGGAGGTAGGAGGGCGAAGTGTCTGGGAGTGGAGGATTGTATTGGTTATTGGAGAATAGAGTTTATTGTAGTATATGAGTAGTGTGGTGTGTGTAGTGCTTTGTGCACTGTACAATAGTAAAATAAAATATTGTTGTACTTTCACCTGGTCTGAAGAGTGGTACCTGAGGGTTCAAGAGGTGGACAAACGCTACATCTGCTACACACCCTAACCTGCTGCTTATCTTTCCCAGCTCGGCCCCTCTGTCTAGCCAATCGGTACAGGTTCTTTTCTCCCTCCTTAGTGTCCAACTTCTCATACAACTCATCATATGCTTTATCTTTAGCCTTCTCAACCCATCTCTTCAACTTATGCCTTATCGCCTTGTACTCCTGTCTACTTTCTTCATCTCTCTGACCATCCCTCTTCTTCTGTATAATCTCCTGTACTTCCCCATTCCACCACCAGGTTTCGTTGTCCTCCTTCTTCTGTGCAGAGGTCACACCAAGCACACTTCTAGCTGAATGTCCCTCTAATTAGATACAGCTGCTGATGGTCCTGAAAGATGTCATCTTCTCTCAATGTGAGGCACAGTCTTTACCCAGAAGTTTTAGAAAGATTATCCTTCAGTTCAGTTCGCTACTGTTCCAGTAATTGTTTAGTTGTTTCCATATAAGGCATTGCAGGCACCCATATCAATAATAATGTAGAAAAGAGTTTGTAGCAAACAAGCCACCTTGTGCAGTGAGTGGCTGTGATCTTGACAAGGTTGACAAAAACCTTCCTTTGTTCCATTGTAATCCTGAATAATATGCATCTTTCTTTCTTTTCTTTTGCTCAGGAAATCATCATTGTATAAAGTATTCATTAATAGCAAATTATTTTTTTTTAGGAATTAGAATACAACAGTGCTGTTAGTGCCCTCAATTAAGACAAACTTGGAAGTGGTACCTTTATGTCATGCTAGTTTGTTTGGCATGTGCTATTTTAAAGGACAATGATCACAGAATAGAAACAGTTATTCATCCACTGTCAATTGGGGACTAGGGACTACAAAGAAAGAGCAACCAATCAGCCCAAGTATCGTACACTATTTTTATTGCAGAATGGTTTTCATGTCTTTCCCATCTAAAAGTTGTTTGTCCACAGAGTGTATGATTCTGCAAAACACATGTAATGTATCCAGTGACATTTAGCATGATTACATGCACACATATAATCAATTTAAGGTGAATAACCCAGTTAAGGAAGAAACCTGGTTTCTTAATAATCCGTGTTCACACACGCAAGTAATGTTCTATAGTTCTCCTTTGGCAAAATGTTCCTACATCAAAACTGTGCAAAAAGAGTTAAATGTCATCATAGGCCACTGTGAATCTGAAAATAAGCATGACACCTATATACTGTTCTTGTGTTTTATAAATATTGCCATTTTATTTATTGGTTTCTATAACTGGATTGCACAAAGCAATTTTTTCATGCTTAGCTGTAGAACTGCACCCTGCAAGGGACCCATTATGTACAGTATGATTCTAGCTTCTTGCCCAGGACTCCTGGAATAATAATAATGCAGATATTTTCCTTTAATATCATTTGCATTAAGTTAATCATTACTTTAAAAAGTAATCAGACTACTTAATACATGTTACTTTAAATGTTTTGCTATTGGTTTCGAGATTGTGTTGCTAAGGTCTACGATCAGCTCATCAACATAAATTTAATGATTTCTGAAATATTAAGAAAGATTATTTCAGCCAGGAAAAGGAATAATGCAATCGCCCAAACATTTGCCCCTGGAAATGTATTTTTTTGACGCTTCTGTCCATGGCTGCAAAGCAAATACATGCACAGGCAAATAAAGTGCAATGAACAATCGCAGACTAAGATATCCTTAACAGTAACCCAGTTATGGGTTTATATAGCTACATAATTGGATTATCTGTGTTAATCAGTTTTCTCAGAGACCAATATCCCAATTTCACTAATTGGAATAAAGTCTTACATGATATTTTAGAAATGTGGTTTCTATGAATAATTGTGTTATTGAAGAGCATGTAAATGTGCTAATTGTAGTTGGAAGTTGGCCTGCTCGTGTAAGCATTACATAGGTTGCTTGTGTTTATTCATTTGATTTATATAGAAAATATAAGTATATAGTAAAATATACAGTAAGTAACCTAATATAGTATTGTAAGCTAGCCTTACCAAGGTCTTTCTAATTATTATAAAGTCGACACCTCTGCTGGCTGGTCATCTCAAGGATTATTGATTCATCTCGGATTCTCCAATTCTAATTTATTGTATCATTTACTATTGATGACATGATTTAAAATCAGATTTGTTGTCTTGTATATAAAGTTAACTGGTTAGTGTGCTGGAACATTTTAATTACACTTGCAATACTAAGGCCACTCAGACAGTCATGAGGAGTGATTATCCAAAAAATATATATCTGTTTATGACATTAACACTTCATCTCTTTGTGGATGGGAGGTTGCATGAGTTTTATCTTCAAAGGATTGATTGTCATCAGAGGAGGATGTAGCATAATTACAATCAAATTTAATATTGGCTTCCCTTTCTAAGATCTCTTACTCACTTATGGTGTCAAACAGCAGTGATAGAACCCTGAAGAACATTTTATCTAGTGCTTGTTCTGAATAATTACAGCCAAACCAGCTTATCTGTGCATCTCTTTGTACAAGTTTGCTCCAAAACCACAATCTGTGAAAATCATCAGCCATGAATTGTTAGAATGCTCATAAAATAAGGATGTGTAAGATCTGTGCCCCATATAAGCAGATAGGAATGTTTCATTTTCTGGCACATGTGTATGGAAAAAAAATAAAGGTTAATAATTGTTTGGGAAACACATTAAGAGAGTCAGCAGTTCAATAGAGGTGTGCAGCTTGTTTCACTAGCCATGAGCTACATATAAAAAGAGAGATTTGATGTCATGCGAAGATGGCTTTACCAGACGCCATTCAACACCAAACCTGCAGAGTCAAAAAGGAGCATAGGACCTTAGAAGTGTCTCTAAATATATAGGTTCAGACCCAATGACTACTCTGTAGGCAAGAATTAAAGATTTGAACTTTAAACATCACACTACAGGAAGCCACTGCAGCAATCTGATTACAGGAGAGGCATATGCCCACGTTGGCTGATTAAACACGTTGAATCATCTGCAGCAGCTTGGTGACACGTGCCAGTTCTTCTGGCAGCAGAAAATAGCAGTAGTCCAGAAACATAACTAGACCAAAGTCTGGACAAGGAAGTTACACTGCAGATTTGGTCTGATCTCCCAGATATTGAAGAGTGAATAGGCAAGAATGAGACCATATCAACATTATCCCTGAAGGACAGCTAGTCATCAATCACCACCCTAAGGTTGTGTATTGACTTGGTAGGTGTTAGCAATAATGAGCCAAGCTGAACAGAGATGGGGTTCTGAATATCAAATTCTCAGTCTATCTGTTTTATTAACCCTCTTTTTCTCTGGCAGCCTATAATGGAAAACAGTTTCAAAAACAGAAGTCTAAATGGATAATCAAATCCATGTGCACTTGCAAACTGTTCAGTGTCTCTGTGAAGGATGACACAATTTTTATAACCAGTGTGGCAGGAGGCTGGATGGCAGACCCAGCCAGGATGCCTGGAAGGAGATCTATATGTCCCCCGGGCCATAAGGGGGCAACCACCCTGGGTAGCAAGAGGACCACGGGGAAGTAGAAGAGAGGCTCAAACCCGTGGGGGCCCGTGGCTACCGCCAGGGGGCGCCCCCAAGCCTCATGAAGGCTGAGAGATCTACACTTCCGCCACACCTGGGAAGGTGGAGGAAGGTGGAGGAGCGGTTCCGGATGCTCATGCGGCACTACCGCCATACCAGGAAGTGCCGCCAGTAGAACGTCAGCGAGCACCTGGAGTACGTCCGGGTGACTATAAAGGGGGCCGCCTTCTTACAGTCGGAGAGTGAGAGCTGGGAGCTGGAGGTGGATGACACTCCAGCAACAGGAGGAAGAAAGGTGGCTCATGGACGTTGGAGAGGCCCGTAGTTGGGGTTGTTTGGTGCTGGAAGCTCTGTGTGTGTGCTGAGACTTTTGGTGAATAAACGTGTGTGTTTTATACTTATGCTGGTGTCTGTCTGATGGTGTTCGGACCTCAAACCAGCTAAAAAAAAAAAACAAAGAAATCTAGGGGGAACTTGGCAACTTCATGGAAAAAAGGTACAGTGATCCCTCGCTATATCGCGCTTCGCCTTTCGCGGCTTCACTCCATCGCGGATTTTATATGTAAGCATATTTAAATATATATCGCAGATTTTTTGCTGGTTCGCGGATTTCTGCGGACAATGGGTCTTTTAATTTCTGGTACATGCTTCCTCAGTTGGTTTGCCCAGTTGATTTCATACAAGGGACGCTATTGGCATATGGCTGAGAAGCTAGATTGCTACTTTTCTCTCTCTCTTGCGCTGACTTTCTCTGATCCTGACGTATGGGGATTGAGCAGGGGGGCTGTTCGCACACCTAGACGATACGGACGCTCGTCTAAAAATGCTGAAAGATTATCTTCACGTTGCTATCTTTTGTGCAGCTGCTTCCTGAAACGACATGCTGCACGGTGCTTCGCATACTTAAAAGCTCGAAGGGCACGTATTGATTTTTGACTGAAAAACAAACTCTGTCTCTCTCTATCTCTATCTCTCTCTCTCTCTCTCTCTCTGCTCCTGACGGAGGGGGTGTGAGCTGCCGCGGTGCTTCGTATACTTAAAAGCCAAACAGCCCTATTGATTTGTTTGCTAGAGATTGTTTTCTCTATCTATGTGACATTCTGTGCTCCTGACACGCACTCCTTTGAAGAGGAAGATATGTTTGCATTCTTTTAATTGTGAGACAGAACTGTCATCTCTGTCTTGTCATGGAGCACAGTTTAAACTTTTGAAAAAGAGACAAATGTTTGTTTGCAGTGTTTGAATAACGTTCCTGTCTCTCTACAACCTCCTGTGTTTCTGCGCAAATCTGTGACCCAAGCATGACAATATAAAAATAACCATATAAACATATGGTTTCTACTTTGCGGATTTTCTTATTTCGCGGGTGGCTCTGGAACGCAACTCCCGCGATGGAGGAGGGATTACTGTATACTTAAAATTGAATTGTGCTGAGCAATAAGAATGCATTGTAAAATTTCTCAATACAAAGTGCCATTTATTCCACAACCATATATTTTCTGGACCTACTTATTACAGTCGAGTCTTGAGGACATGGAGCCTAGCCCTGCCTTGTCATGGGTTCACATTAAAAGAGCAGCTAAGAAATCTTTTTGTAGTAACCTAGTGATGTAATGTGGTAAGAGATTGACCTGTGACAAAGACAATATCTAAGCTGTGCTAATTCAGTAGAACATGTGTTTAAGCTTACTGAGTTAGAAATGAAATAACTTTGCTGCTGTTTCCACCAACTAGTAACATTTATTTTCTTTAGTCAAAAACAAGCTTTTATCATTCATCCAATCTTTAAACTCATTGACAAAATTAAGGACTGAGCAGGATAAATATCATTTGGTTTTAAGTATGCACGTGAAAACAAATACAGGTATTATATTTTCTATTTGTAACTCTCAAAGGCGGTATGTAAAGTGAAAGTGCTGTTCATCCAAATATACTGTAGATTTGGCTGAGAGAATTAAAATACAGGCCACACATTTTTACTAAAAAAAGCTCTTAAATTTTGTTAAATTTTGGACATTCTATAATATCACATCAAACAATCTGTAGCTTTTGGTATCATTTAATGTTTGCTGTCTTCTTTGTCTTTAAAAGGTTCACACCTGTCAAAAATCCTCACACCTTTCTTATCCAGAAAGGGCAATGCAAGTTACATAAGGAATATGACAGAACAAGCCTTTGTAACATTAAGTTTTCAAAGTGCTATACTGCTATTATTGGAAGGCAAGAGAAAATTAGAAATACACGTAGGAGAAATCTGGGAAACTGCCAAGTCTGTGAAGTAAAGCTTTCAAAATAGTGATGCAGTGAAGCCACTTCAAAGCCAGGAAGTGTTCTAATCGCCTGACTCTGAAACTTGACACCACTCTTATGGAGCCTGTTCTATGTTATAATTAACACTCTTTCCTCCAATGTGAGTTTTAAGCTACTTTACTGAGTGTTTCATCAAACAGGACTATGTTAATACTAATGTCACACACACATAATACTTTCAAGTTTTAAACTGATTCATTCTTTAAGTGGCACATGATCACAGAGATGCAATATACTCAGTTCTAGAGTTAACAGTATCGCTATGCAGACCAGAGGACAGTACAATATTTTTCAGTGACATTTAGTTTGATAAGAATCTTGTGTTTCTTTATATAAGATTTAATCTCAAATTCCTATATTGTGCATTGGGATGGCATTTTCTCAATCTAATGTTACTGTTTAAAAATAAAATGCAGCCTTAGCAGTGTGAAAATTTTAAGCAAACTACTTTTACATTCTGCTACACTCAAGCTTTATAACACACTCAAGCGTTATAACGCACTGGTGAGACCACATCTAGTATACTGTGTGCAGTTTTGGCCTCCAGGTTACAAAACTCACTAGATAAAGTCCAGAAGAGTGACTAGGCTGATTCCAGGGCTACAAGGGGATGAATTATGAGGAAAGATTCAAAGAGCTGATCCTTTTCAGTTTAAGTAAAAGACGATTAAGAAGAGACATGATTGCAGTGTTTAAAACTATGAAGGGATTTAGTGGATCAAGACTGCTATTTTAAAATTAGTTCATCAAGAACACAGTAACACAGTTGGAAACTTTCGAACAAACATTAGGAAGTTTTACTTTACAGTACATGCAGAACCATAGACACATGGAATAAGCTACCAAGTAGTGTGTCTGACAGTAGGACCTTAGGGACTTTCAAAATTCGATTTGATGTTATTTTAGAAGAATTAAGTGGTTAGGACTTCAGTACGCAAGCAATTTTCCACACTAGTATTTAGATCTGGCAATGCCATGCTGACATTGAATGTGCCTAAAAAGAACAAGTCTGTCTGCATTTGCAGTACCATGCACCATAAAGTGGAGATTGGGCAAGATCAGAAAAAAAAACCAAACATGGCTACAGACTACAACCACATGAAGGTATGTAACTGAATATAATGTTGCATCAGTGCTACAACGTTTTCTGATATGTACTATACAGGTCATAAAATGATTTATTCAAAATGTCACATATATTTATGGTTCTCTCTTTTTGTCAGTGCAGTATTGACATCATGGACATCATGCATGCGAGAACAGGCAAGAAAAGTCAATGTAAAAAAAAAAAAAAGAAGAAGCATATTCAACAATAAGCTCCTGTTCCAAGACTTCTGCCTCCCCTTGAAATGACAACTCATGTTCAAATGACATAGCGTTTTCAAATAATGACGTTTTCATGCATGGATATGTGTTTGTATGCACGAAAGTGAGTGAGAGAGGCAGAGACAGATTTGATGTCATTCAAGTGGTTACTGGAATATAAAATAAACACTTTCACAAAGCTATAACGAAACAAGTGTGATTTTATTGAAGAATAAAACTGAATAAAATAAAATGACAACAAGTGACAACAAGATACTAAGAAGGCATGATTCTTCGGCGTTTGTATGTCTGCTTATATGCCTTCAGTGATATCCAGGGACCCAGGATCAAACCTGCAACCTCTTGATTATGAGACAGCAGTTCTTACCTCTATACCAGCCAAGCGGACATGACTACTTTGAATTGATTGATATTTGGGTTTCAGTTTTTACACATTGACAGAAACATGTAAATTGAACAATTTCTTTTTCTTCGGTTATATCCTAGAATAAAAGCGCATTTGTTTTGTTATACCTTTTGTGAAAGTGTTTATTTGATATTTGGACTTCAGTCTTCATACATTATACACTTCACATCAACAATCTGTGATAATTACTATAACATGAAAAAAATTCCTGTCATCCTACATTTACACAGATCTTTCTAGACACGGAACACACATGAAATATCCATCCATCCATCCATTTTCCAACCCGCTGAATCTGAACACAGGGTCATGGGGGTCTGCTGGAGCCAATCCCAGCCAACACAGGGCAGGAACCAATCCCGGGCAGGGTGCCAACCCACCGCAGGACACACACAAACACACCAAGCACACACTAGAGCCAATTTAGAATTGCCAATCCACCTAACCAGCATGTCTTTGGACTGTGGGAGGAAACCGGAGCGCCTGGAGAAAACCCATGCAGACATGGGGAGAACATGCAAACTCCACGCAGGGAGGACCCGGGAAGTGAACCCAGGTCCCCAGGTCTCTCAACTGCGAGGCAGCAGCGCTACCCACTGCGCCACTGTGCCGCCCCCACATGAAATATATGTATTCCAAATAACAATATATTATTTACCCTACACAATTCAGACACCTCACTTGCAGATAAAGATTCTTCAGCTGTGAAAATTTTGTGTCTAAATTCTGCTGCCTCAGTGGGGAATGTGTAAGCAGGCTGCCTGCTGCCTGGGCTGACACATTTGCAAAACAAAGGCACTGATGTGGAGGTTCCAAAGAATTTAAGGTGGCCTGACATTATGAATATTTTCGTAGGCTTGAGTGATTCTGCTGTTAAATGGATAGGAACAGCGAGCTTTGTTGGGTTGAGTGGCCTGTTCTCATCTAGTTTGTTCTAATGTGTTAATATTCTAATAAAATGTATTTGATATATTTCAAGAAGTTAAAAAATGTATGTGTAGCTCAACATTCAGGTGCTTTTGGCATCTGAGTTAACTGATACGAAAGTTGAAAAATTTCAAATTTTTTGATATTTCATCCAGAGTCAGTTATCACATTTTTGTTTAGTAAAACTTTTTGTAACAATGAGTCTTATTCAAATAACAGAATTCGATTACATGTGTTAGTAGACTACATTAAATATGAGCACTCAACAATGGAGTTAAAAAAGGAGCACAAATAGGCTTGTGGTGGCTCTATAGCTTTCATGCACAGAAGATTCCAATTCAAGTGATTTGAAAATGGCATTGATTGATGGCTGTTAGTGGTGGAGAGTCTGTGACTAGATATTGTTCAATTTTCGTAAACTGAGCGTTTTTGAAAGTAAAACCAAC
Source organism: Erpetoichthys calabaricus (assembly GCF_900747795.2). Lineage (NCBI taxonomy): Eukaryota > Metazoa > Chordata > Cladistia > Polypteriformes > Polypteridae > Erpetoichthys > Erpetoichthys calabaricus. The sequence continues at coordinate 55,531,966 of NC_041400.2, forward strand.
AGGATACTACCCAATAATTAGCAAATTAAAAATAACTATTAATGCAAAATGACCAATACTAGCATAAAATAACTGTCAATATTATCGGATGAAAGAAGAAAATCAACTGATATAGTATGTCATTACTAGTAAATGTATTGCATATCATATATATATGTACCTGTACTGTCACACACGTGCGCATGGGAGGCAGCTAAAGGGCTTGAGTAAGGGCAATTCCGAATCAGACCGGGATATGGCAGAGTGCACTGACTCTTTTTCTTCCTTTCCTGCAGACCATTCACGGGAGATTCCACCTGGCCCTCTTGACGTCACATCCAGGACCGAGCCTATGGAAGAAGACCTTGCTGGCTCCGGCCCCTGTGATGTCACGTCCGGGCTCGAGACTATGGCTGAAGACTTCCATGAGCCCGACCCCTTTGATCTCACTTCCTGTCTTCCCCTTTAAAAGCCTCCACCTTTTCCCTATTCTCTCAGTTCTGTTTTGGACACATCAGTGCTGTATTCATTTTTCGACTTTGCAGCCAGGATACCAATTGTACGGATGGCTGCCCCAAACCTTGCTATGACTCTGTGTGGAGTTTGTGACAATATATATATATATCCATATATACTGTATATCAACCATTAAAACAATACTTTACAGTAATAGATAGATAGATAGATAGATAGATAGATAGATAGATAGATAGATAGATAGATAGATAGATAGATAGATAGATAGATAGATAGATAGATAGATAGATAGATAGATAGATAGATAGATAGATAGATAGATAGATAGATAGATAGATTCAAGCACTCAAATCTACCTATGTAAGGCCTGGATAGTAATAGACAGGTGACTGTCACATTCTGGGTAGACTCAGCTCTCCCTGGATGCTTGTGGGAGCCAGCTTCCTGAACCCAGAACCGTCGATTGTCATGAACCAAGATAAGCAGGGCAAATGAAGACACACACAAGAGGTTGGTGGAAAAGTGTTCAGTGCTTTTCTTTAAAATCTAACCAAAAGTGCAAACAGTGCAGTGCTCTTCCTTAAATAAATATATAAATAAATAATCCAACAAAAACAGCAAATAGTCCATGAGTTAAATTCAGAGATAAAATCAGTGTAAAACAAACAGTCATCTGGTCCTTAATCTTTCTCATTTCTTCCCACACAAGACCAGCACAACTCTCTCTCTGTCTGCATGGCTCACCCATAGCTCACTCAGCTGGCAGAGTCTCCAGCAGCCGTGGTCCTTCTCAGTGACCCCCGTCTTGGCTGCCTCTATCAGCGTCCCTCAGATCCCTGACTCTGCTGGTGGGCTTACTTTACTAGAAGAACCACAACCCAAATCAATCTGAGACATACATGTCGGTTTCATTGCTGTTCTGGGCCTTGTATTGACTCTCTCTACTTTTTTCAGCTGCCACTTTTGAAGACTTCCATCAATGCTCCTCAACCCAGGTCTATAGTTCAATGTCAAACACCTTTAAAAACTGTTCCAATAAAACAATCAAGTATTTGCTCTACTGACTGTTTTCTGGGGTTGCAGCAATTTTATGCATAGTGCTTTTAATCATGTCAAAAGCTCTGTTGGGGACTGTTTGCCTTCCCATTCTGCAGAATGAAATTTCAACCCATAGGTCTCTATGATTATCTCCTACTTCAGAGACTCGTCTACAAGTATGGTCAAAAAAGCCACCCTGGCTCCTTCTGTAAGTAAGGAAACCAAATGGATTGCCCAGTCTGATCTTGGCCACTTCAACACTGTATAGTCATCCTCTCATTAGAACATTAGAATACTCTAGATGAGAACAGGCCATTCAGCACAACAAAGCTCGCCAGTCCTATCCACTTATTTCTTCCAAAAAACCTTAGGTCGAGTTTTGAAAGTCCCCAACGTCTTACTGTCTGACACACTACTTGGTAGCTTATTCCAAGTGTCTCTCGCTCTTTGTGTAAAGAAAAACTTCCTAATGTTTGTGCAAAATTTACCCTTAACAAGTTTCCAACTGTGTCCCCGTGTTCTTGATGAACTCATTTTAAAATAACAGTCACAATCCACTGTACTAATTCCCTTCATAATTTTAAACATTTCAATCATGTCCCCTCTTAATCTTCTTTTGCTTAAACTGTATAGACTCAGCTCTTTTAATCTTTCCACATAATTCAACCCCTGTAGCCCTGGAATCAGCCTAGTTGCTCTTCTCTGGAACTTTTCTAGTGCTGCTATGTCCTTTTTGTAGCCTGGAGACCAAAACTGCACACAGTACTCAAGATGAGGCCTCACCAGTGCATTATAAAGGTTGAGCATAACATCCTTGGACTTGTACTCCACACATCGTGCTATATAACCTAACAATCTATTAGCCTTCTTAATGGCTTCTGAACACTGTCGGGAAGTCGATAGCTTAAAGTCCACTGTGACTCCTAAATCCTTCTCATAAGGTGTACTCTCGATTTTCCAACCGTTCACTGTGCATTCAAACCTAACATTTTTACTTCCTATGTGTAATACTTTACATTTACTGACATTAAATTTCATCTGCCACAAATCTGCCCAAGCCTGACTGCTATCCAAGTCCTTCTGTAATGATATGACGGATTCCAAATTATCTGCTAATCCACCAATCTTGGTATCATCTGCAAATTTAACCAGCTTGTTACTTATATTCCTATCTAAATCATTTATATATATTAAAAATAGCAGTGGCCCTAGCACTGACCCCTGTGGAACACCACTCTTAACATCGGCCAATTCTGATGAGGTCTCTCACACCATCACCCTCTGCTTCCTGTGTCTGAGCCAATTCTGCACCCATCTAAAAACACCACTCTGAACTCCCACTTCTTTTAATCTGATGCCCAGCCTCTCATGTGGCACCTTATGAAATGCTTTCTGAAAGTCCAGATAAATAATATTATATGCTCCACTGTGATCATATCCTTTTGTTGCCTTCTCATAGAATTCCAGCATGTTAGTAAAACACGACCTCCCTCTTCTGAACCCATGCTGACTGTTCACAATAACTCCTGTCCTTGCCAGGTGTTGCTCAATCTTATCCTTAATAATTCCTTCCATTAATTTTCCTGTGATGCATGTTAAGCTTACTGGCCTATAGTTGCTTGGATCTGCCCTGTCACCCTTTTTATATAATGGGATGATATTTTCTAGTCCTTTGGAATCTCTCCAGTGCACAAGTGACTTCCTAAAAATATGTGTCAAGGGTTTATATATGTACTCGCTAGACTCCTTAAGAACGCGAGGGTAAATATTATCTAGTCTTGGTGATTTGTTTCTCATAAGTTGATATGTAATGTTCTAGATCCTTGATCTCCTAGATGGTGATGAATTGCCTTAGTAACGACTCCACAATACGAACATCGTCTATGGAGGTTGTATCATTGACTCCCTGTGCTGCTCCAGGGACAACTCCGATGGAATGTTCAGGAATTCTGACCCCAGCTGCTTCTTTGCTGTCATAATGTATATCCTTTCTTTGTCCGTTCTCAAAACCAAAAATATTGACTGATCTCTCACCTCCTGATCGATCCTACCTCTGCCACCAAAATGTGACATCCCGTGTGGTGGGAACGTCAACACCAAATTGCACACTGGGCATTGTCATAGTTTGGGACCTAACACGATCAGCAGGAGAGATTAAGACACAGAGCTATGGTTACAAATATCGGGTTTCAACAAAAAGGTGTAGTTTATTTACAGGTATAGGGACAAAACTGTGTCATGAAGGCTTTGTAACACAGTAGTACATAAGAACTGACACACTAAAATCAATAAAAAATGGTGATTACTGTAATTACAGTGCAATCCAATGACCCCAAATCAAAAGGAACATGTATATATAATATGAAAAGCAGAAAGAAACAATTATTAGTCCCCAAAAAAAGTAAGCCACCAAAATACCTTCAAAAAGAAGAATCAAATGTATATACATAAATGCACCAAACCTCAATAAATATAAATACCTCCAGTAAACCTACTCAGTGACTAGAAGATATCTGTAATAAGTAAAAAGAAAAATACATACAAAAATAGGCACAAGCCGTCAGCATCTATCGCACACTGAAATGTTCTGCAATGTTGCCACCTTGCTCTCTCTAGTCAGTCTAAAGGCAGAACCAAACGAAAACAAAGATGACCCCTCCAGGCAGGAAGTGCCTTTTATACTGGATAGCGTCACTTTCAACCAATACTATTTCAGGCCGCTCCTTTCCTCCATTTGTGGCTGATGCCAGCATGTTCCCCTTACATTCTATACCACACCTCTGCAAGGCCTGAATTAAATTACTTGTCAGGCTTATGTGCATGAGCATGCAAGAGAACACCCACAGTGTGTTTCATCCAGCCAAGCCAACCCGTTCTCTGGACTTACTATATAGTAAGTTGCTCTTTCGTAGTTATACTCGGGATTTACTTCACTGAAATAATACATGCAATTAACTAACAGTCCACACTTCTTATTCAGCAGTAGCAGGTAGCTATGAAGATGCTTGTATTCTGACAGGGCATAAATGAAGTCCAGTAGGCCTTTCTTGAACCTGCATATGCTCTGCAACTGGCATCACAGTGAGATCCTGCTGGAGCAAAATTAAGAGGCATGCTTGCACTTCAACTGTTTAAAAAGGTAAGTGTCTTTATTGTTCTGAGTATAAGCTATTTTAAACTAGTCTTGAAACATTGTTTCTTTAAACTGGTAATGCCTCTCAGGTGCATTGTCACAGTATTGACATCTTTTAAAGCATTACTGACATGATGTCATAGATCACAATGCTCTAGACACATTATCTACATTGTCTATAAACAACATTATATGACCATGCTGTGAAACATCCTAAACTGCAGTGGTTCCCATAGAACGGTAACATGATAATGACACCATCATAATAATCAAAAATAAACAAATATTAGGAAAAAAAACTTGAATGATAAAAATAGTCCAGAAAGTTAGTTCACAGCAACAATCCAAAATGTCTCTGTAAGGTGATTAGAATATGTAGGCCTGTCTGACAGCTGATATTGTTTTTGTACAGTTTGAAAAACCATTGCATAGCTCTTGGAAAATGCTTATTCAACTTTGTGGATCTGTCAAACTCTCTTCCTAGATCAATTTGTGAGATTCTGTCTGTCTTGGTTTTCAAGTCCAGAATGAGGACTTCGCTTGTTCTAATTGTCTTTTTGATTGCTCTCCAGTTCCGAGTTTCAGCAGTATGTGCTATTTTACTACATAGCACTAAAACCTCACTGTATATTAACTGCAAAAACTCTCTCCATAACTTATCAACTTTTTCAGCCCTTGTAACATTGTTTCTCACTATTGCAAAAGACACTTCTTTGCAGACTTACATTGCAGTTATGTTTGATTTATACCGCTCCTTTTGATACATATTGCATAAGGTTTTTAGGGTATGCTTCTAGGCTACGATGGCCTGAAGAGCAAAGCAAAGCACAAACAAAATGCTGAAAGCATAATATAAAAAAAGAGTAGAAAAAAAAAGAAAACATTAACTATAAAAAAATTGAAACAAACAAAAAAAAGGCAAAAATTGAAATAATGTCACTAATAGAGAACAGAGAAGTTGGTGGATTCCCAGTGCCCTGTTCCCAATGCAGGATTGTGGAGCTACAAGGCAGCAGCACTTACTACTGTGCTGCCTCATTTTAATCTCTGCTACTGCTATTTCCAGTTGCAACCATTTAAACCTAAATTTGAAGATCAAAGCGTCATCTCACTAACCGTAGTTGAAAAATCAAATAGGTGATGGAATATTAAAAGCAAAAGATACATTTTAGGGAAGCATATTCTCATTCCCTGACATCTGTGCACTCAGGATGCCTTGTCAGGAGTGATCGACTATTCCTAACCATAATGGTGTCCTTGTGTGATGTTCTGTGAGGCACTGCTTTTTGTATTTGTTACTGTTATATCAGGGTAACATACAGATAGCAATGACACCTTGAACTTTGGCACTGTTTCCCTTTCACAAATTTCTAGTAAGCCTGGGTGTAGCACACTTACATATCAGCTTTGAAGCATACCTGAGATGGGTAGGAGTGGAATGTGCACCACTGTTGCTGTCTCCATATTTACACTAATGCCTGCCAGTGAACAAGGAGCCCTATTACATACAGTTCAAGCTGCAACCTTGAAAAATTGGGAAAATGTTTTTAGAGGACTAGACAAGTTCAATGAAATGCCTTCCTGGAGTTTGGTGATATTTTACTGAAGGTTATACCTCCTGTTTCTGAATTATTGCACACAGAACTGGAATCCAGCCTCTTGCCCCCGGAGAGTGCTTGTCCTGATGTGGTAGATGCTGAGCATGAGTTTTTAATTACTTGGACCAAAACGAAATTAAACTTCCTTCTTCTGTAGCACAATCAGAGATCTACTGCACACCATTATGTGTCTGTTGATAAGTTCAGCAAACTAACAGTTATTCCCAACTATATTGGCTATGAAAAATAAATGCAGTCTCTGTAATAATGATTCTGAAACTGAATTTTCCTGTTTCTTGCCACTAATCTACCAACTTCCCTGATCTCCAGTGAAATGTTTTTTCTCATCCTATTATCTAACAACAATGAATTTGCTTTCTTCTTATTAAACATTTTGTTTTTGTTTGTACAGTAAATTACCTTGTTCTGGTGCTTCTTATTATTGATACTACATGAAATAAAGATCAATCGACTTGTTTACTTGATCTACAGTATATTACTTTTAATACAATAACTTTAAATCCTATTAGTTTATGCAGGTGGTTATGCTGTAATCTGTTGTTTGTAGCTGTGTTTCTTCAGTTTTGAGAAATCTTGTAATATCTATTTTCTCATCTAATTCTCACTTGTATCTGTCACTCACATACCTTCTACCATTTTTTTCTACCAGTTCTTTAATTAGCTCAAGTACAAAATTATCAAATGGTTTTTCAGCTCTTTGTACTCTTGAAGTTTAAATCACAGAAATATTTCATTTTCTTGGAGATTACATTTGCATCAAAGCAGCTGTAAAATGTTTTCAATATATTTTCTGCCTCATTTCCAATGATCTATATATTTTAAATGTCTCTATCTTTTTGTCGATCTATAAGGAAATGTAGCATCATTTCTTTGCTTTTCATTCTCTTTAACTAGATCCAAAAACATTATTTGTGCATATTTTATTTTGTCAAGTTTTAGCATGCTTTGGGAAGATTAAGGATTGTAGTTGCTATCAAAATACTATTATTGAAAATTATAACTCTGCCAGCCACCTTCTGAACTTTTGCATTTGCCTAAACCTAAATTGTTCTTAGCTATGCTGAATGACCTCTCATATTAACATCAGGACTCTCTTCATTTAAAGACCTTTATAGTTATGAAAATGATCATTAAGGCACCTACACGAAGGCCAATATCTAATTTTACTGCAAGTGCCAGTAACTCTTCCTTTGTTTATTGACACCGATATGCTTCCCTTGAAACAGAGTCTGTCATTCAATGCCAAGTGTTACATCCACCATCCAATATTCATTAAAAATTGCTTCCACATTTCTCTGTATGCAGAACGCTCATAGACATGAAATAATAATAAAAATAATGAAAACCTGATTTTATCTTCTTTACTTTACCACTGTGAAGTATCTCCCACAGGAACACTGAAAAAAATTTAAATTATAGTTTCTTGGGAAAGATAAATATTTCTCTTAGCATGTTTAATATTATATTGCTTCCTGCAACATGTAAAATATGATTAGGCTGCAGTGAGAGATCACAGATTATAAAGAAAAAAAATTAAGTTCTCATTCTCAGTTAGCTAAGAAACTAAAGGAATAAAGATCCAGTGTTAAAAAAGAAAAATAAATAGTTGGTGCTACTGAATATTATATGAATTTGAGAGATTGTACACAAAGAATGTAAATCTTTAAAGATTTTTTAATTGTATTCTCTAAACAGAACTGTGCCTTCTGCTGTCTGAGTACATGAGAGACTGTTCTCATTCTAGAGATGCTAAATTTTGTTTGATCAGGCTTAAAATTGTATGGTCTGCCCTGACACATGCTTAATTAAACATAATTAAATCAATCTTCAGGATTCTAGTATAATCTGCTGTATTACATCGCATTATTGGCAGGCAACAGTACAGAACCAGTACAATTAAAATGCAGAATACATCATAATTCTTCAAACACGTGGCAGCAGTTAGCATTGCAGCCTTCAGAAAATTATAATGATGGCTTGATCTCCAGCTGGGGATGAGATGCTTGCCTAAAGTAATTAATATAAGACAAGCTAATCATAGGAATGGATGGTAGGTGTATGTAAATCTGAAAAATATATAATTTGGCAGTTGAAATCCCAGTAAATTGTGCTGTATTGTAATCACAAAAAGCTGAATAATACATGCAAGATCCCTCTTGTGAAATGGACCCAACGACAAGAAAATTAAGCTGTGGAAATACCCTACTTAGTTTGAAAGCTCTGAAAATAACATATTAAGCAAATAACAGACGGGACCACTTTTCAAGAGGGTTGCCTTACGGTCTTAACTCTGTTTCCATAACTTACTGAATGCCAAGGAGGAAAGTGTGTCCATATTCTAGATACTGTAATTTTATAAAACAAGGGTAAATGATCCCAGCTACATATGTAAACAGAGGATGTGTGTCATTTTTCACAATGGGAGGAGATCATTTCAACAATCAAGATTTTGCCATTCTGGATCAGCTCTGGACTTCACCTCTTGTCCTCCTAGGTGCTGCCTTTTTAGCTGAACATTCCCTTTCTTCTGCCATTTTTGTCTGGCCCCACCACTTCTGCTGATTTATGTAGCGATATTAAAGAAGCAGGAGCTGTGTGACTGGGAGGGTTAGTTTATAATACAGCTTGTCCTTGAGTTTAGCATTGTAACTTCTTTTTACTCTGTTTTTTATTTTGAATCACAGCTATAATTTTAGCCATGAGCTTTACCATCTTTGTATCAGCTCTTCATGATTGATATTTTTGAAGGAAGTTCTGGCTTTGTCTGACTCTTAAATTAAGATACTGAAAGTTCAGTAGGTGTTTAAATGGATGAATTTAATCAAGATGGTATTTTCAAAATACTGCAAAGTGCCCATTCTGAGTTTATTGTGAAATTGTATATACAGTATAAGCATCATTGTGAAATAAAACACACACTTTGAATGGGCAGCTGTGTGTTTCAATATAATTTAGCTTTTTAACTCTTTCAGGGATGATGTTGACTTTTGTCAAAAGTTGACAATGGTAATCAACTGTAAACTGTGACAAAACCCACAGTTACATTTTAGTCTGACTCTCGTTGCTTGAAGGAAAGTTAGATTCATTGGTTTGACTGAGATTCCCTGCACTCTCGTGAGTAGCAAGGCGCACACAATGGCAAAAATGGCACTGACATCTGGCGAGAGATCAAAGCAAATGTGTAAAGCAAAATACTCTTTGGATGACGTTGTTGCCTATTATCTCTGAACTGGACTATGACTTGTCATACTTAAGTTTTTGATACAAGCGATCAAAGATGAATGTGAGGTTCCAGCTTCAGCTGATTGGTTCCCAGCTAGTCGTGGTACTGACAATGTTTGCCAGGGAGGACAGCCACTTAACAATGATAAGAGGTAGAAACCAGATTGTAATGCACTGCGACCGTGTCCAGGCCATGCAAAGACAGCCTGGCAGCAAGTAAGCCGCACAGTGAAACCATTGCTTTTTGGAAAAAATATTCAGCCCTCAAAGAGTTAATTTATAGTATGGTCAGAACAGCAGGATTTGTTAAGGCATTGCAGGGTTTTTGTTGATCCAGGAGACGGTCTGAACCTCTCCTTGGATAGAGAGCCCAGAAGAAGGCTAGTAGTAAAGATACACTGCAGACAAGATGGAACACCAAAAAGCTATCTAAAAGCTGGAGGAAGCCACACTCAGAACAAAAGGTTAAAGAAGTTAAAGACTGCCAGAAGAACTCAGCATGCCAATAGTTAGTACTCCTAGCCAATCAGGAGCGGTAGGAGGATGCAGCTGTAATCCAGGGACGTGCGGTCAGGGGAGGCAGGTGAGGCTGTCATCATGAAAAGTAAACAAATTACTAATGATCATATAAAATAAATGTGTCCACTGGTCTGTGCTAAAAATTTGTTTTCTGTAAAATTTTGATCATTTTTATAGTCAAAATTGCTGAATTGCCGCATTTCCTGTTCAAATACTGGGGAGAAACGCAAGGTGCAGCAGAGACGAGCCTCACCTCACCTCGGACTACACTATCCCTCACAGACGGGGTTGATGCATGCAATTGGCATATGCCTGTTGCTGTCTCTCTTGCCAATATAATGTTTGCACGCGCGTTTATTATACACCCTGACTTTTCACAGTCTGGCTAATATCTTTAATGAATGTGTGTGACATATTTAGTCTTGCTGATCGGACATAAAACCGCACTGAAATGGCACAAAGTGAGGCAGACAGTACCGTGCCAAACCAGAGGAGTGCATGTGTGCCCAACAGGTGCTTGTTGCTGCTGTTCTGTTTCCGCAGAGGCTCAGGGCACCAATAATTTAGTTTATCAGAAAGTCAAGTGCACTGCAGAGGTCCGTTTATTTTTATTTTTTGTTCTGACTGACTGCCAAAATGGAAGATTAAGATTTTTAAAACTAAAGGAAAATAAGGAGGACTTTTACATGAAAGTGACAGAGATTTTCGTGGAGAAGGATAGGCACATGGACTTCATTTACAAATAAAGGTAAGACCATAAACGGTTTTTAATTTTACAAAAAAATGGGATCAGACTAAGAAAAAAACAATTCATTATTTAAAAACTAAATATTGACCTTAAATAAAATATTCTTTTGTTTTCCTTGTTATCCTTTCGTTGAGCAGTCTGTATTAAAATTGAGTGTACACCACTCAATACTTTCATTTGTATTGAATGAGTATGAATTGTGGAATTGCAATGGCAAATTTAGAACACATGGAGGGTGCAGAGCAAATGCGCTCCCTCCGCTCTTTTTCTCTTGCCGCTATAAATGTAACGTTCTTTCTTAGCCAAATATGCACCTTGCCTATGTGTGTGTAAAGAATGCTGATGAGATATGAAACATAATCAGTAGTCAATGTGTATGCTGCCAACTGAATATTGAATAAACTATTCTTTTGGGTTCATATATTTGTAAATCTGACTCTGACAGGAGTCAGTGCCTCACCAGCCATGAACCTCACTGCACGTTACTGCTGTAATCTGTCCATAAGCAGGGACACTTAATACCCATTAAGAAGATGGCTGCATGCAACCCAATGGGCCAGGTGATGATCCAAAACCATTTGCTGGTCAGTTGGGCTTGATCCCAAAGATTGCCTATTAAAACTACCAGTCTTTTGGGGGATGATCAGTGGTAAGGGCTCACCTTGAGTGGAGGAGGACAGGGCAGGATTCAAGGTGCAAGGTGGGAATGTGAAGTGTGCAAATATAGTTCTCCTTATTCTGTTATCCCTTTGTTCATTTTATGCTGCCCAACCGCAACCTAAATCATTTTTGGTTTTGAATTTTTCCTGTTGTCTCTGCTTATCATTGGGTTTGAGGCCTGATCAAGAGCACCCCTGCAGTTCAGAATATTTATCAAGTATAACAGCATTTTCTCAGTAGCAAATGTAGATGATTCGCTTTTACATAAACTGTATATTACACTGTAATGTATCTTTGCAGACCTATTTTGCAATGTTACCATATGTTTATGGCATATGAACAGATTTGTTTTCTTATTTTTTTAATATTTACAATTCACTTACTACTAAAAGTTTGTAGTGTTACCCCTAATGGACACATCTAATTTCAAAGAGATTAATTTTAGATATAAGCAAAGCCAGTGCTGACAGTCAATGCCTCTCAAGAAACATAGGCATTACCTGTCCATTTCTTCATTACTACTGTCATCCTGATCCATAATATAAACAGATATATACATAATAAAACCATGTGTGAGCAGTGCTATATCCTGCTCAATTCTCAGACTTGTTTTATAGGAGCCCTGTTCTATAGTTCCCTAAATTTTAGTTACAGGATATAAGAAGAAATTAAAGAATTCTTCCTTAAAATAAATAAACAAATACAGAAATGTATTACTTTTCCATAGTGATAACAAATTCTTAATATTACTGCGTTTTGTATACCATAGATGTTCAAGTATTTTTAAAACAATTTTTGTAAAAATGCTTCTTTATCCTTGTATTATAACATCTTCATGAAGGTTTGTACTTAATTCATTAAATTATTTATAGTAAATAAGAAGGCCAGTGTTACTGCTGAAATGGCTTTTTATATTGTAGTTCAAGTTTCTCATGTTGCTAATGCTCGCTAACAATATGGTCCTGGATATGGCTGATCAAGTAGCATAGACATATAGCTCCCGTATGCATCAGTTATGCAACAATGGTTGAAAAAAACAACAAAGAAAACCAAAAGCTAACATACCATTGATTTTTACCATATGTATACATGTACCTGAAAAAAAGCACAGAAACCGTTGTATGGCCCCTGGAGTAAAGCTGAACTAGACTGTCTAATGACCCAGTTGCTAATATTTTCAAGTCTATGATATCTGGTGGTCTACACAGATTCACAACATTGGCCGGAGAAAGGCACTCTCTCCACACTTGTAGTTTAAATGTTTTATTGTTTGATGCTCATATATTTTTTTTTGCTCTTTCAGTTAGTAGGGATTGGTTCCATGTGTGAGCTGCTTTTCTAAGATAAATTAAAAAGCGTGGTTTTGGGTAAATTAATGATTATTTTTTGATTAATGATTTTATTTATGATTCATTTGTATGTTGATTGTTTGCTGCTAAGTTACCGTAGTTTATATTTTTTAACAGTTTTGACTTTTGTCTATCAATACTTTTGTTTAAAACATATCTAATCTTTTTTAATAAGACAGTCATATAAGCTAGTTTGACTGAAGTTCAGATACTTTATTTAATTTATTGTAACTTACTATAAATGAATTACCAAAAAATACGTATATATACGAGAAAGAGAGATTGAGAGTGAAGGAAGGAGAGAGAGAAACAGAGAGGAAGAGTGAGCCAATCAGGTTGTTTTAAATCTCTTTGTAATATGGTATCTGGGAGAGGTGACATCAAACCTGTTCTGCTGCTGGAAGGAGCCGGAGAGCTATGAAACTCTGTACGACTCTCTGCAGATGCCGAAGGAGGGAACAGAGGGAGAACTTCATTTTTAAGTTCCAATATTGTGATAATGCACAGTTTATGAACTGAGTACTGGATGTGCTCTGCTTGGGTAGGACATTGCTCTGAGGGATGGACTGACTGTCTAATCTTTCTTGGATTTTAACTGTTTTACTTATTGCTTGATTTTACGAAACTACTGAAGTCTCTTATTTTACAATTGTCTATTTCTTCATGTCCTGGTTTCTATTGATGGAACTACTCTTTTTTACAAAGTGTCACCTGTCTTTAATAAACTTTCACTATTACTCTTGGCACCTGCAAAACTCATTGTGGCTCCCACTCTTGCCCTAATCCATCCTTGCTTAGGAACTACTAGATGCCCAATCAAATTAGGTACCCGTGGCTACAGGCACCAGGACATCATATGATGCCATGATGCTGTGGTAATTTTGAATGCGTGGAATAATGAAAGATTACCAGCCAAATAATACAAAAAATGAAAACAAAGAAATATAAATTAGAAAAATATGGCAAAACAGCACAAAATAAAAGGAGTTCCTTCCTACATTGTCAGTGGCAGCAATGAGTCGTACACTTTGAAGCTACTGCTTTCTGCTAGTACAGTCAACTGAAGCATTGAAGCAGCAGTCAAAAAGGAGACACAGCACACATCCTGTGGAAATGCAGCTTTGTGAAATTCTCAGGAACAGTACAAATGCTACAGTTTATATCCTCATGTTTGCTGTTTTGAATGGACTCTGCTATGTGGCTCTTAATTTTGCAGTCTACATGTTTATGTGGTGAATGTATGTTTGGATTTGGTGTATATTGTTTCAAAAAGGTTATGCGAAAAGACAATTTTCCCTCGGGGATTAATACAGTGTAACAAATACCAGAAATCCTTTAGCATTGGGGTTGTGGATAATCTTTGAAATAAATATTCCAAAGTCACTCTGTGAAAGGTTAGGTTTATGTATGTATCTATATATATAATTCACAAAGTGGCAGCCAGAGGGGAAGACACCCATGAAAGCACGACCACGAAAACAAGACACCCATGAAAGCACGCAGGAAGGGGCGTGGATTCACTAAGCCGCCGACAAGTAGGAAAGAGCCATGCCCACCAACTCTATGACCATTGGATACGATGACAACTCGCAGAGCCACGCCCACCACCTCGGACGCGACGCCTCAGAAAAAACGGCGTCATTTATGTTCATCTGTGCAACAGTATGGACCTCTGAGCCACGTTGACTTTTCATTAGTCAACCTCAGTGGAACCTTGGTTCACACAGAGGCAGTGCCAGAGAGAGACAGAGGCACACACAGGCAGCACGAGAGAGAGAGCCACGCACACACAGGCAACGCGACAGGGAGACAGAGGGACACACACAGGCAGCGCGACAGAGAGAGCCGCGCAATCCTTTAAAACTGAGGTTAAAACACAATGAAGGAAGCAGTCTTTAAAAACCAATAAGCCCTGTGCCTCTTTTTCATTAGCGTCTCACCTGCTTCACCACCCTGCAACAGTCGAGACGCTTTCTCAGCAGCTGACCTTCTCTGTGCCTGACTCCACTACTGTCAGTCGCCTGATTAAAAATGGTGAACTCCTGCAATGTTACTATCTTGGTTGGCTATTAAATAAAGTTCGGATTTGTTGAAATGTTCCTTTCTTCCCCCTGTGCTTAAAACTCATTTTTAAAAAAAATGTTTATACAACTGCTGCAATGTTACAGAGAGAGAGAGAGAGGGCTCGCGTGCTTCTGAGAGACAAAGGGGGAGGGGGCTCGCATACTGCTGAGAGAGAGAGAGAGAGAGGGGGGGGGAGTGGGCTTGCGTGCTGCTGAGAGAGAGGGGGGGGGGTGGGGAGGCTCGAGTGCTGCTGAGAGAGAGAGAGCACTATTACACTGTGCATTCTATGGTGTAATAATTAACTATATTTGTGCTTAAAAATCTTTAAAAAAATATATTTACATACAGTTCGTACGGTCTGGAATGGATTAATTGTATTTACATACAATCCTATGGGGGAAATTGCTTCGGTTCACGACCAAATCGGTTTACGACCAGAGGTTTGGAACGAATTATGGTCGTGAACCGAGGTTCCACTGTATATTGAGTCTAGAAAACATGATCAGCAAGTCTTTGATAGGCTGCAACAAAATGATGAAAGAACGGGCATATTTTTTTCTCACAAGCTGGGTGGGTGGGTGTTAGTTAGTTAATTAGTTACCCGAAGGATTTCAAGATTTAATATGCACAAGCGGTAACACTGCAAAAGCAGCCCAAACCAGAAAAGACGGCTGGCAAAAAGTGGCTGACAAATTAAACGCGTGTGCATTGTACTTACTGAAAGCGGCGTTACGGATTTTGTTCATTTTTTCCCTCTGCTTAAAAAACATTAAAAAAGCGCGTGATTATGCGGCGTATACTACGCCGCGGGTTGGTATGCAGCGTGTAAAACAGTTTGTTGTCGCGGATAATTTGCCTTTTACTTTAACACGAAGACAATTTCCTGTTAGATTTGCCTTTGCGATTACAATTGATAAGGCACAGGGCCAAACTTTCAAAAAGATGTGCATGTATCTGCCAAAACCAGTTTTCAGTCACGGACAGTTGTATGTTGCTCTCTCCAGAGTTCCATCTTTTCATTCACTTACTGGTATGCCTGCAGGAACACGTGCAGCGAGCGAGAGAGAGCGAGCGACACACACACGCATACAGGCGCGCGAGAGAGAGAGCGCTGGACGCATAAGAATAATAATACTTCATTACATTGATATACTGGTGTTTTCAGTATTCAAAGTGCTATCCACACAGGGAGAAACCGGGAAGCGAACCCAAAATCTTCCACAGTCTCCTTACTGCAAAACAGCAGCACTACCATTGCACTACAAGGCAGTTAAAGAATGCACCGGCCTCAATTTTGTTTTCACTTCTGTTTTCAGTGATCGGATCGTAGCGTGCATTGTTGCAATGTTACTTTTCTTGGTGGCTTATTACATTACGGATGTTTCACATGTTAATTTTTTTTCCCTGTGCTTAAAAGACATTAAAAAAGTGTTTCTCAACTGTGACTCCGGAACAACTCAGTACGCAAGCTATATTAAGCGTCAACAACGAAGACTCGCTACACCTTAATGAACAAGTGCTGAAACTTATCCCTACCGACGAAGTAACTTTCACCAGCGTGGTCTCCATTGTCACAGACGATTCCGCTTTCAGTCACGGACAATTGTATGTTGCTCTCTCCAGAGGTCCATCTTTTCATTCACTCACAGTGGTATCCACAAACCCACCCCATTTGGACAACTGTGTCGTTCAGCAAGTGTTCACCCATCAATACATAATTATGCGGCGTATGTTACGCCGCGGGTTGGCTAGTTTATTTTAATTCAAGCAATCAACTGGAGAGCAGTAAGTGAATTCTCATTCTACTTAGACCACTCTGACTAGACAAAGATACTCCTAAGATTTTATAGACATAGATAAGAAAAGACACCTAAAAAGTTGTACAGCATCCTGTGGAAGAATGTGGAAAGGTGGAAATTTAAAGTAAACAACTTATAACATGGTCAAAAGTACACCATCTTTTAGGTGAGGCTAGAAGAAATCCCTTATTCTATAACAGCAATATACAGTATATGAGTATACTTACACTATGTATAAAACTGGTCATATATAGAAAAATACAGTATATAAGAAAATACTTACTGTATAATATAATTTCTTTCACATTTGTATTGATCTCTTTTGTAATTAAAGAAGAGCCAGTTTCATCAGTCTATTTTTAATTACTTAAGATAAAAGATTAAATCTCATAGAAATCTTTCACCTCAATTTATGATGCAGTTCTTATTGAGCCTTCATATTATCGTATATACTCGCGCATAAGTTCTCCTGCGGATAAGTCAGGACTTAATTTTACCATATAATTTCTGGTATTTTATAAAGTCGGTCATATAAGTCGAATGCAGAAAACTCACGCTATTTGTCCAAGAGATTAGGATATGCTAAAGAGCTAATGCTAATAAGAGAGTAACTATGAAGGACACTGCCTTTTTTTTCTATATATTGTGCCTAAGTGACCGCACGGTAATACCTAAACTATTCTGCAACATTTGCAATGATTTGTGTTTTTTGTATCTCACACCCTCATACACCTTTATCATAAGAGCATCCCTTATCTACAATGGAGTGTTCGATCAGAAGAAAATATGAAGCTGGTTTTAAATTAAATGTTGTTGAAGTAGCGAAAAAAATTGGAAACTGTGCTGCTGCAAAAAAATTTGATGCCTCTGAGAAACTGATACGAAATTGGAGGAGGCAAGATGTGGAAAAAAAAATTCAAGTGTTGCATATTTGAAGGGGCGTATAAGTCTGGGTCTGATTTTATGATTGATTTATCAGGTTTCAAGACCTGACTTATACGTGAGTATATACGGTATTTTTCACTGATGAATTGATTCTTTTTTCTTTGCATGTACAGGTAGATTTTGTTCGACTTGCAACTCTTCTCAGTCTCTCAGTGATAGATTTGCAGTTATCTATTAGTGACTTACAATGTTTAAACAAATAAAGTGAAATGGTGGTCTTTGAATCATTTTGTAAGTGCAGTGCTCTACTTCTGTCTATAATGTTTGACCTCCTACAAATAAGAAAACATTGCATTTACTGTATGTAGTGGTTAACTACAAATTGACTCTATTTGATGCATATTTGTTCCTTATAAATAAAGCAACACAAAAATAAAAATGGAATTGTTGGAAATATCTCTATGTATTCTTTTAATTGTAGGATATTTTAAAAAGTCTCCCAAAGCAATGCACGGTGGCATTTATGTGTAAATTATTGGCCTTTGAAGTATGTGAATGTACTCAATGATTAAAGCAAGGCAATCAATATTAAATAACTTTGAACACATTGAAAAATATAAAATCTTGTAGGTTAAAAAGTTGTTAACGAGTTACAATTTTTAACATAGTTTGCAAAGTTGTTAATGATTCAGTAGTGCTATTTTGGTTAATTATGGTACGTGTCTATAATAATGGGGTCTTGCTTGCTTCAGTAGGGTAGAATTGATTGAGAACAGTCTCTCACTTCCCCCTCATCAATGTTCAGTTGAATCAAAATCCCATATGAAACAAAGTCCTTGCAGCTATTAGTTTTTTGTTTTCTGTAATGTTTCAAGTCTCAGACAGCTTTTAGAATATCCATATTGATTCAATTTTTAAAGCATCATGGATTTTAACACTGCTGTAATCTAAGCATTTTTTACACTCTAAAGCCCTGGGCCTTAACTTTTCATTTTGTTCCCTCTCATTTGAAATATTTCTTTGTATTTCCTTTTCAAAAAGTAACACAAGAATATATAGTTTTAGGGTAAGAAAGACATTGTGCTTTAATATAATATGCATTTTTGTTTTTCTGGGATGAGGACAGCAGTGTTTTAGGTGTTTTAATGATACCTGAAGGCAGTAACAAATCTGTAGCTAGTCTGATAACATTATCAGTATTTACATCAAGTCCCCTAAGTTGGCTTCTGTATATGGATATAAATTTTCCCAAAGCAATCATCAAAAAAGACAAATGATTGTGCCTTTTGGTGTTTTTATATCAGACCTCCATGATGAGTTGTGGATTCATTGTAATATTTACAAAAACACAGTTAATGCATATCTGGCATACAGGAAATGACCCCAGTGAATAAAACTGGAAATACTCCCTCAAAGATTTCCTGATAAGCTTTACTTTTTTTGGCATATATACAGGATTAAGTCTTTAAAAAATATACCATTTCCTTTCAGAATTTTGGTTATTTATTCTTTGTTGTATATATCATTACATTTTTAAATTTCTGTATAATAATAAATGACAGTCAATCTGATTCTGTTTTTTTGTGTTTTTAAAATAAACATTCTAAGACATCTCATTAAAACTTTGTAATTTATACTTTCATTAATCAATATTTTTTTTGGAATAATATAAAATGTACCACTAACCTTTGCTAATACTGCTCAAAGAGAGAAGAGTTGCATTGAGGTTAAGTTACAGATGTACTGTATATCACACCATTGGTAATACAGAAGTTACCAGTATTATCTTTTGTGTTTGCCACTTGCATCTCATTTTCATATGCAGATAACAGGGTGGGTTGGCTTTCAATTCTGTGAAGTGCCTCTTCAATAAATTGTAACAATGACTATCATTTCATTTGTGTAGCTCTCTTTTAGATAATTATCACAATTCCCATTCTTTACATGTGACTCAAGGAAATCAGCATTCCTTATTTATACTGTATATTTGCATAATGCAGTACAAAACTATTAACTGAGCAATTTATTAATTTCTGTGAATATTAATAGCATATCTCACATTCAATGAACAATACATTCCTGGCACCTAATTGTTTCTATCATGGCATCCAACACAAAAATTTTAATTACTGTCACAGACTGAAGAACCTTGATTATGTCACGTTTGAAAAGGAAAAAATGACAGCTGCACAAGTTAATTGTAATTTCTCTGAAATTCCAAGGTTTTTTGGCCATAATTGTTTTGTAATAATCAGGAAATGAGTTCATCTATGGAGACAGGTATTTAGAAAATAAACACAAATGTCAAGTGCCAATATATTTCAGACAAAGGTGGGTAGCATATTTTGTTTTATACACCAGTAATTAACTTCAAAGTGCCTTAAGTCATGAAGGACAAACAGATATAGCAATACTTGGAATGATATTGTTTAATTTTAATTTCCAGCATTAAACAGAAATGATCAAATAAAATTTCTTTAGAAAATTATTATAACGGGTTTGGTGCAAACCTGACAGACTTTTAACAGACATTATGACTGGCAGCTTATACAGTCTTCAAAAATTAATACAATGTTTGCAAAATAACATCATCATTATATATATATATATAAAATGTGAAATAAATGGGTGCCCAACCCATCATAAATATTGCTTGGAGGAAGCAAAAAATGATACAGATAGATAGATATTGCTTTCTTTGTGTACATTAGCAAAGACATAGTAAACAGATGTTACAGGTAAATGTTTAGAGCTAATCATTTGCTCAGTTTAGTATACGTTAATTTTAATCTATATGATTATAGTATCTGCGGTGGGTTGGCGCCCTGCCCGGGATTGGTTCCTGCCTTGCGCCCTGTGTTGGCTGGGATAGGCTCCAGCAGACCCCCGTGACCCTGTGTTCGGATTCAGCGGGTTGGAAAATGAATGGATGGATGGATGGATTATAGTATACTAGTTGTGTAAGCCCATACTGTAAAAAGCCTGGGCTCCTAGAAACCATGGATTCTGGCACTTCAATCAATCAATCACATCGGTTGTGTATTAGCGACTTCTCATCGGATTCCTTTTGCTGAAGTGCTCACTTCCGTTGTCTATCAGCGGCTAAGCGAGTTTTTCTGTGCTTGGAGGTTTCGTTTTGCTGATGTGCTCACCTCACTTGTGTATTGGTGGCAGTGGTTTCACTTTGGTGACAGAGTCGCTTTCTTTGATCTTCACGCTGTAGCCTCACACTTCCGTGCTGGACAAATCTCAGACACACACACTTCCACATGTGGATGCTTATATATAAGATGGAGCTGTATTACTAAAATTATAATTGTACTGTGATTACCTGCTGTAAACTACCTGCTAGGCTAGTGGGATAAAGAAACATCTGACCTAACACCCTTGTTGTTACTGCCACTCAAAGATGTTTTTCACTCATGTGAATGGATTAAAATGTTTTAGAGATGTGAAATCCAAAAAAAAAAGTTGTGCAAAGTCACACCTCAAACATGCATTTTTCTAAAAGAGTCTTGAAGGCAGATTTACCTGAGATAATTATAAAGCATCTTTGGGCACTGCTCATCGTGAGTTGACCAATTTTCAGATGTGCTGCACTGTAAATAATATGAATTCATCATATAGCTCTTTTCATAAATGTTTCAAATATGGTATTCATATATGCTTATTAGTCTGCAGCTCTCTGATTAATTCATTTTTATTAATTTTAAAGGTTCAGGAAAGATATCAGTACACAGACATAGTAATTTCAAATCATTTACAAAATTAATTTGAATTGTCAAACAAAAAATACTGCATATGAACAAAAAAAAATGGAATAGAGACACTTTTAACTGCAGTCTGAAAGTAGCCTCAGTAGGCTATTGTAACATCAATGGAGTCAAATGCAGCCAATATGCACTTTTCAACTCATTTTTACTGTTGTGGCTTTTCTGTAGCATTGCTCCAGGATTAAAGCCTCATAGATGGTGTCTATGGTAATATGTAAAATTCAGGAAAATTAACATCAGTACCATATAATTGTGGTCCTTAAATGGTGCACTGGAAGAAGTGGCTAGGTACAGGGCAAAAATACAGAAGTATATTTTGGAAATGGAAAGAAAGTTTGTGTTTATTTATTTAAAGAGCTTCTGTAAAAATTCAAATATCCCATAGGAATAAATAAAGATCTATCTATCTATCTATCTATCTATCTATCTATCTATCTATCTATCTATCTATCTATCTATCTATCTATCTATCTATCTATCTATCTATCTATCTATCTATCTATCTATCTATCTATCTATCTATCTATCTATCTATCTATCTATCTATCTATCTATCTAAACTGTTCCTACAGTGAGTTTTGACAAATATAACCTGGGAAGAAAAAAATGTCAATTTAAAATTACAATTTAGGTTGAAAATGAAAGATTACAGAATTTATTATCAAAATATATGGGAATAATTTCTAGCAGAGTTGGCAACTCTAGATTCAGGCTATTGACTAAGGCTAATGACTCATCACTTTATATTATTTTGAGCCAGACGGGGGAGTAGGACATTATGTATTCTATGGCCTGGTGACTGTTTTTTTTTTTCTTCCTTTGAGTATTTCACTGTGAATGTGTGAACTCAGCTTAGCTTTTATTATTTTTTGTGACAACAAGAACCAAATAAAAATTAGATGAACTTGTTAAGAGGAAGTGCACCACTGATGGCAACAAATCTCAATAAAGTTAAAACAAGACCTAATCAGCAAGATTGTGACAGTTATTTAAACTTTTGGCTTAAACATTAGCCATTCCAACTGTGTTTTATCTGTGATAAAAAATGTCAAATGTAGCCATGGTTCCTACAATTAAACACTCACATCTTCAAGAAAAGGATTCAGATTATTTCAACAGATTGTCAGAGCTGAAATCAAAACAAGCCAAAATTTAAAAAAAAAAGGTGAACAGTTTCTGAAAAGGCTCAAATTGTTTCTGAAATCACTGCACAAAAAACAAAGTCACATACTCCACCAGAGTCAATTATTTTTCTAATGTGTAAAAAGATTGTTAAAACAATGTTACAAAATTAAGTACAGCAAGAAAAAAGCAAAATTGCCCTCTCAGACAGTACAGGTCACAGAAGAATTACAGAAATGTATGGAATAAACTTCAGATTTTGGATTTTGCTCGCAAAATGAAAAATCTACTGACATCAATAACAAAGTACAGCTATGTGCATGTATTTGTTTTATTAATCTAGACCAATTAATAATTCAATTTTTTTGTTGCAAAAGAATGGGAAGTATCAAATATATTGTGTGCACATACACACAATATATTTGATATTTTAACTGTCGACCTAGAAAAATGGAAATTTCATGGATTTAAATGGAGCTCCATTTTGGTTGCAAGAGAGGGTTTAAAGCACTTGTAAAGTTATTATAACTCATTGCTTTCTACATAGAAGTCAATGTTTCAAAAACATTGTTAGGAATTTATTTAAAAAATATTCTCAACCTTGTTGTTGAAATGGTTAATTTCATTAAAAGCAGACCACCAAAGACTCGTTTATTTATGCAAATTTGTATGGATATGGATTCACAGTACAGAAATTTCATTTTACAAAGAGAAGTGAGATGGCTTTTGAGGGGAAATGTGATGTGTCACGTACATGAACTCCAAAAGCAGATTTCTGCTGTCTCAAACATGAACACTTTTGTATTTGTGTTGAGAATTTTCGGATTTCCAAGGTATATATTGGAATGTAGCTTTTATACAAGCATGAAAAGTATAATCAAAACTATTGTAACTAAAAGGTAAGCAAATTGTATTTCAGGAAAGGGTACCTGTTTAGAAAAGTACATCTAAAGATGGTAATTTTGTATTGTTTCCTTTGCTACGTGAAACCTATATTAAAGAAATGGCTCCTAGTGTTGTTTAGCATTTGACATCTCTGAAAGAGAAATTGAAACTTTATTTTCCATCATTAAATGTAGAAAACTACAACTGGATTTGAAATCTGTTTATACAAATTCTATGTAATGTTGGCCTGAAGTTCTCTGAAGTATAACAGCTTGCTTCTATATTTATCGATCACAAGCTAAAAACGAAACATAAAGACATGTTGATTAAGAAAGAAGATTATCCTTCAGTAGTTAAAAAAGCTTTGTCCATTTTGATGGAGTTTTCTACATTATTGCTCTGTGATTTAAGATGTTCTTCACTATCTAACATTATGGAAAAAAAGAGAAAGACTATAATTTGTTGAAGATAAATGTGGTTATGTTTGTGCCATACAGTAGGCCTACATGTTCCAGTTTTGAAAAAGTCACCATATAACATCAAATTAATGTCTCACATGACTACAGGTAACTTGTTAAAACAAGGTTATTAACATATTTTTATAGTTTAAGTTACTTTTATTCATAATTTAATATACAGTAAAGTATAGCACTGTGAATAAAAAAAAAAAAAATTAGGGACCACTGCCATATACTGATATTTGGCTTTGAAATGTTTGTGTGTTTTATTCTCGGAATGTGGTGAGGTGTTGTGATTTGTGTTGAAAATTTTAAAAGGAAAATATTTCTCACAGTTTTTAAAGGTAGTATATACAGGGCCGGATTAAGAGCTTTGGGGGCCCGTAGCACATTTCAAATTTGGGGGCCCTTTTGGTCTGCATCATCTGAAGTTTAGATTCTGAACAGTTCAAACCGGACTAAATAATTATTTTACTCTCGATTATAATAAGAATCTTATAATATTTATGTGAATTTTATGTGTTGGGCCCCTAAAGTTTTGTTGTGTAAGAAATTTACAGTTTAAAAAGTAAAGATAATATTTTTAAAGACCAGTTTTTCAATGCTACACTTTTTCATTAAATATTGGGTCCACCATTTGGGGGCCCCCGAAATTGCGGGGCCCGTAGCATATGCTACATGTGCCTATTGGTTAATCCGGCACTGAGTATATACTGTAAAACACTGGATTTCTATGAAATTCTTAGGGTTCACAATAAACCTTTTTTGTATTACAACATATTATTTCTTAATGATAAACAATGTACATAAAAATGCCACCTGTAATGCCTGGATGCTAGCATTACCTCCTTAAACCAGGGGCATCGATAGTCATAGACCAAGATGGGCTATATCAAATGAGGATATATGCTGTAGCAACAACAGGCTGGTGCAAAATATGTAAAGTACATTTAATACAAACAGCGTTCAACAAGAAAGTGCAGTGCAGCTTATTCAACAATAAATAAATAAATTAATAATCCTTCAAAAAGTTGGAGGTGAAAATCACACAGTTAGGATCTCCCCATAAAAGAAAGTCATAAGCCTTTCTGTTTCTGTGCATTCTAGGTCTTCTAGGTCTTCTCAACAGTAGAAGAAGCCCTTCTGGTAAGCAAGGTCAGCCTTTGACCTGCTCATGTCCCCATCATCATCCCTTAGTGTCTACAAGGACCCCCAAGACCTGCACCCTTCATCCTATCCCTCAGTGTCTGTGAGATCTCTTGGAGTAGATGGCCACTTCTGTTCCTCTGCAGCATTCAGCAGGGGTGAACCTACCTCCAGAGAGCCACACTGCTTCACATGAGATATCTTTTCCAACTGCCATGCCTCCTCTCCGCTGCACCTGCTCTGTCACAATCCTGACTTTTCTACTTTATTTTTCCCCTTAGATTTCACCACCGACTCTCTCTTTCTTGTCTCTCCCCTTTTGATTATTAAATCTTTGTTTCATTCTCCTTTCCAGGCTCTTTTTTACTAATGTTGGTACAAGTGGGAAACCGGCTAAACTAATCGCCTCTGCATGTGAATGAGCAATCAACCAGTTTCCTATTTCCCATCTAACACCCTGGGGTTGCTCTGCTTCATTGCTGCACACACCTACTCCCTTCTGAGCCTGAGTGGACTGTTTTTAACTAAACTTACACTGTCCTGGACCCCTTAATGTGCCTTAGCACACCATCATTACCAAAGTGCAGTCTGAGACAATCGCCTTGACTGCACACATCAAAGTGTAATACCTGCAAAACCTTAGTGTCATTTTGCGTAAGGGTATACATACAAACCTTCTTATGGGCTGGCAAGGGCTAATATATAAAGATCCCTTATAACATGAACAACTCAGCTCCCCATTATTATGAATTGACAAGTGCTTCTTCCCTGGATTTAATTTCTTTTCTGTTTGTTTGTTTACTTTGTTGGTTTTAATAAATTCTTATTTTTTATGTTATTGGATATGTTTGTGTTTTCTGTGTTTTTGTATTGTATTGTCTTTTATTAATTTTTCTTTGTCTCCTCATGTTAATTCTCTTAACTATATTCTCTGTCTTTTATATGATGTTCTTCTATCAGCTCTTTCCAAGACCAGAGAGGCCTAGTTTTTGAAGTGGCGCCTGATTTTGAGTTTTGTGAACAAAACAATGTGAGCAAGCAAATCATAACTACAATGGGTACAATTAACAACCAACCAAACAGTGAGCCTTGGTTTCTTTCACAAACTACAAATCTAAGAGTCAATCTTAGAAAGTTAAAGCTTTGGGTTAGTGTTTGCTTAATTTGAATAGAATATAAATTTATTTCATAGTCATATACAATGGTATAGTCTTTTCCCCCCGTTAAGTTTGTATGAGACAGAACTTTCTTGCTATAATTAAGATATAATATGCTAATTGAGTCAGTTGTTGTTTAGAATAGGTCCCAGTGCTCAGGGACTTAAAAGACCCATTTTCAGCATAG
The DNA here is from genome assembly GCF_900747795.2 of Erpetoichthys calabaricus. Classification (NCBI taxonomy): domain Eukaryota; kingdom Metazoa; phylum Chordata; class Cladistia; order Polypteriformes; family Polypteridae; genus Erpetoichthys; species Erpetoichthys calabaricus. The sequence goes on from NC_041400.2 coordinate 55,558,186, forward strand.
AAATGGGATAGGCATACTGTTTTCTGACCGTTCTTAAATGGTTCAGAAAGTTTAGAAGTGATTTGTAACAATTAGAAATGAAACAAGATGTAAGCTTTGAACAGTAATTTTCTTAACAAGAACTTTTCTTTGTTTTGCTATATCAATTTTCTCTTCTTGGTGTGAACCTTTTTACTTTGAATTTTTACTAAACCTTTTTAAAATGAAGAATGTTTGTCTGTGGAATCATTTCGACACGTCAGGCTTTTGCTGAATCCCATTTTGTATGCTAGAGCTACTGAACGTAGGTAATTTTTTAAAAATGCATCTACACAGAACATCTAATTTAGGTGGAATGTTGGAACAAAATTCAACAGGAACAAATTGTGCAAAATTATTAGTGTACATAATTATAAAATTGTCATTAGAAAAGAGTTTTTGATAACCATAGACCAATCAGTTACTGATGCTACCTCTAAACCAATTTTAGTGAGAAAAATCTAGTATAGGATATGTACAGTATCTTTAAATTTAATTACTACACTCTCCTTAGGTCTACATCAATCCCAAATCAAACTTAGCTATTTATACTGTAGGTAAGGAACATACCAAGTAACACTGTGAGTACATTGGTCATAGTAAAACATAATTACAAGCATTTCCAAAGGTGTTTTTGCTCAATGCACAAACACTTATTTATGTTTTCTGTCTTCTAAAAGTGCAAATATTTATATATCTCCTGCTAACCATGTCTTAGGAGGAAGAATTAGGATTTCTAAAAAAACTGACTTTTCTTTCAGACATTAAAGTATCTGCTTGGAGTAGTCATAGCCTTTGAAGCTTCCAAAGAGGTTTCTCTTACTTGGCTTCTCAAGAACAGAGAAGCTGCAAAAGGTTGAAGGCACTTTAAATGAAGTCCTCGGCATATTATTTATTCCAATAAGGTTAGGCTACTGCTGGGTGAAGAGGCTGTGTTGATATATAAAGTGTATGCATACACAAGGGTATAGTGTGTGGCTAAAGGTTATGCATGTGTGCGTGGAGATTGTTGTGATCCCTTCAGCACACCAGCTCAAAAAAGCGTGCAGGCCTCTTAATCAAAGAAAAACCAGACCTGCCTTCATTACATGTCTGCATTAAAAGTGTAATCCATAACCTTTGGTGACCTGGTTTCAAACTCAAGAGCCAGGCTTATAGCCACAATATCTAAAAAATGGTTAGAGGAAAACATGACAAAATAAACAAGGTAAAATTGTTTAAATTAATTTTATTTTTATTTTATAATAAACTTTATATTTTATTTTATAAAGTTTATTATAAGAATTCAAAAAGATGGCAAACAAAAGCAAAGGCAGGAGCAAAAAAAAATGCCAAAAAAATGGTTTGCCACACTTGAAAACTGAAACACACAAAAAAATCAAATAATCAAAACCCAGTATCAATGCCTGAAGTCGAGATCAAGGGGTTAAAATCAGAGAATGCATTTCCAGAAAAAGCAAAAAGCAAAAGCCAGAAACAATCACAATGTCAAAGGAGCCACTTCATCGGCACCTTCTTCACATATGACACTGGATCATGTGCCAAACCCCCAGGCACCAAAAAAACTAACAATACTCATAAATATGAAATTACCAATAAACAAAACAATACTAATCAAGTCATACACCATAAAAATGCATTAAGTATGCAAACAAATTATTCAGTTTTGTGTTATAAAATACTTCATTACTTGTATTATATTCAAATTTGTTTTGCATAATATTAGGCTGATTCAATGATTAGCACTGGTACTTTGAGGTTCTAGGAAGCTTTGTTCAAATGCTGCCCTTCATTGTGCTAATGGGCTTTGCACATTCTTCAGATATCTTAAACTATTTTTCTTTGGGTGCTCTAATTTTTACCAACAACATGTATATTAGATGAATCTACAGTATATTGGCCCTGTATGGTCTGCGTATATGAGTGTGCCCTGAAATGGACTGGAATACTAGCCATAGCTGATTCCCATTTCAGCCAAATGTTTACTGGAGAGCAGCTGGAAACCCACGACACTGAATTAAAGTAAGCGTGTTCTGAAAACTCAACTAGCTTTTGGTAACATTATCAAAGTGAAAGTTGAAGGTTCCAAAAGTACTTTTGACTACAGTGCAACTTAATAAATTATTCTGTCTAGCTATGGTTCACCGTGTGTTCCTCCATGCACTCAGTTTATAATTTTGAACAATTCATCTGTTGTCACCTTTTAATTTATGTTTGCTTAAACTGAAAAGACTCCCCTTTTTCAGTTTTTCCTTATAGCCCATATCCCATAGTCCTGGAATAAGACTAGCAGCCCTTATCCGGACTTTCTCTTGTAAAAAATGTTTCCACACCTAGATGGAAAGAATGTAGCTTATAAACTACCATTAATGCTTAAATATTTTTGTACTAGCCATTAAAACATCTATTTATGATGTGAAAATGGCCTTTCCTGCTGTTACTCTAAAAAAAAAAAAACAGCTACAGATATATACACAAAATGGGGCATATGGAGAACATGGAAATTCTTTACTATGGGTATCATACCCGACATCACATTTCTTGGACCCTCATTTGATTCCCAGCTAGAATGCTTTTCTTAATGAGTTTCCCCAGTGGGCAATCACATAATTCCAACACATTCTGTAAAGTCAATTAGCATTACTAAACTAGCTGGACATGTGTATGTATAGGAATGTGTCAGGGGATCTGACACTGGCATCACTTTTGTGTAACACATACTGGCATTGCATTATGATTCAGTTGTTCAGTTCAATTAAATTTACTCTTATATACTGTTCTTTAGTGAGCCAAAATGACTTCATGTTCATATCCTATCGTAATGACACTCAATTAAGCATGGAAAAGTTGACAGCCAGCCTCAGTAACTTTATTGCCTGAATATCTGTAAACTTTCTGCAATTAAATATAAAGTGAATCAACTGAGTAAGCCAAGAACCTCAACTTATTCTCCTTACTCCAAAGATAAACCACCACACAAGTCTACTACAGTCAAAAGTTTGTTTTTTCACATGAAAAACATCATTAAAGTCTGATTCTGTTTTTCTAGATTGAATGGTAAAATACACTGATTACCCACAACATTAAAATCACCTGCCTGATATTGTGTAGGTCCCCCTTGTGCCACCAAAACATCTCTAATCCATTGTGTCAGAGGAGTCACAAGACCTTTCAAGGTGTCCTGTGTTATCTGGCACCCAACCATTAGTAGTAGATCCTGTAAGTTATAAGGTGGGGCCTTCATGATTCAAATTTGTTTTTCCAGAACATCCCAAAGATAATATCCGTGGAATTTGGAGGCCAAGTCAACACACTGAACTCTTTGTCATGTTTTTCAAAGCATTTCTGAACATTTTTTTTCATTGTGACTGAGCAAATTACCCTGCTGAAAGAAGCCCCTGCCATCAGGGAATACAGTTGCCATTAAGGGGTGTATGTAGTGTAGAACAATCTTTAGGTAGGTCTTTAGGTAGGTTTTATGTGTCAAAGTAACATCCAAATGAATGCCAGAATCCAAGGTTTCCCAGCAGAACATTGCTCAATACATCACACTGCCTCAGATTTCCTTCTTCCAATAGTGCATTCTGCTACCAACTCTTACCAGAATAAACAATACAAATGTACCCGACCATGCACTTGATCTAAAAGACAATGTGATCTTCTTACATTTATCCATGGTCCAGTTCTAATGTTTAAGTGCAGTTTCAGTGATGTACAAGGGCCAGCATGGGCACTCTCATCCACCTGTGGCTACGCAGCCCCATACACAGAAAGATGTGATGCACTGTGTGCTCTGACACCTTTCTCTTGTGGCCAGCATTAAGTTTTTCAGCAATTTGTGCTACAGTACCTGTTCTGTAGGATTGGACCAGATGAGTTAGCCTTTGCTCCATATGCTCAGTGTGCCTTGGGCACCCATGACATTGTCGCTGGTTCACCAGTTGTCCTTCCTTGGAACACTATTGGTAGGTACTAACCATTGCATACTGGGAACACCCCACAAGACCTACCATTTTGGAAATACTCTGAGCCAGTTGTCTAACCATCAGAATTTAGCATTTGCCAAAGTTGCTCAGATCCTTACACTTGCCCATTTTTCGTGCTTCTAATGAATCACTTTTAAGAACTGACTGTTCAGTTGCTGCCTGATATATCCTACCCCATGATAGGTGCCATTGTAACGAGATAATTAATGTTATTCACTTCACATTTCAGTGGTTTAAATGTTGTGGATGATCAATGTATTTTGCAGTGCTTTTGTTACTTTCAGTTGGATTACTGGTGTCCTTTTCTAGTAATCTTTCTGTGTGAGGTATCCACATGAAACAACTGGTTCACATGCTGCTGCATATCAAACACTGTGAATATATTATACTTCAGCTTGTTATCTGGACTGGTTTTTTGTCCAAAATTGAATCTCCTTTAAAACTCTGCAGTACCTGTGTATGCAGCAGTTCAGATCTTCATATACTGGCCTTCATTCTGGTGAGGGGACGCTGGCGCACGCATGTTGTTGCCGCTCCTCCCTGTAAACAACACTTGGGCAGAGTGGTGGCTCTGAGGCTAGAGATCTGCACTGGCAATCGGAAGGTTGCCGGTTCGAATCCCGTCAATGCCAATAGGGACTCTGCTCTGTTGGGCCCTTAAGCAAGGCCCTTAACCTGCAATTGCTGAGCGCTTTGAGTAGTGAGAAAAGCGCTATATAAATGCAAAAAATTATTATTATTATTATTCATGTAGCTCTTAAAAGTAATTATTTAACTCACAGCAAATATGTATTCAACTTTTTGGCTCCACTATCTGAAACTTGCTTCCCATGTTTATTTATGACACAACATCTGTCTTCACACACAAATCTAAACCAAAGATCCACCTGTTCACTGTATCTTTTTATTTATTTTTTCTTCATTTAGAAGTTTCCACAGAGCCCGATGAACTATACATGTTCTGCCACTGTTAAAAAGGCAAGAGCAAAGGAAAAAGAACCAGGAAATGTTTGTTTGCCAAAGACCAATACATAACCCAAGCTGTCTACCTTTTGTTAGCTGACTATCATGAAAGAATTCTCTGCAACAGACAAACTAGACCATGAAAGAATTCTTCACAATATCCACAATCTTGGATGCTAGGAAGTCTGCTATGCTGAACTTTATACCATGATCGTGATGATGTCTCACTCAAACTTCTTTTTCATTTGTTGTCAACCAGGGTTCATTGATAACAACATAAACTACAAAATAGTAGTACTGATGGGAACTGAAATGGTACTGCGGTGATAAGAAAAATGCAATGTTAAAAATTTAAGACCTCAAATACAAAACAAACAGCAAAAAAAACAAGTACCCAGTTGTGTTCTGCACCACAAAAAAACCTAAATGCATTGAAAGCCCTGCGCAATTTAATTTTAATTATAATGTACTAGATATAACATTGCCTCACTTATGCCATCTTCTTTTTTCATTACTTTATATTTTGCAAAGAAATGCTTTCCAGCTTTGGTTATACATCTTCCTTAACAGGTAATTATTCTATTTAAAAATAGTTTGTTAAAATACTTACTAGACTTGAGGGATTTTCTGGGAGTCTGTGGTGTGCAGCAGATATCCTGCTAGATGCTAGATGGCATGGGAGTGCCAGTTCAGTGGCATCAATGTCTTCCGGTACCAGCAATCTGAAGAATGCACAAGGGACAAATATTTTATAAGGCAAGAGTACTAGCAGTTGATTGACATGAGACGAGGGGTACAGAACAGCACTACATGACACATGCTGTCATGGGGATGAAGATGTGTGCGCGTGAGCCAATCAAAATTTGAAATATAGCATGTACACATGATGGTGGTGTGTGAAGTAAAGTGCACCACCAGATGGTACCCCAAGTGGAGTATATATGCACCAGTAATAGTCAGAAGAGGGTTCTGGTTTTTTGTTTTCGGTGGATGATACGTTTGTGTGGGGCTAGGAGGAATGGCTGCTGTAACAGGTTAGTAGAAGTTAAATCTGCTTTAAAATTCATAAAAGAGAGGGTTCCTGCTTTGCGGATATCTGGGGCTACTTATTTTTGTTTGAAGTCCATTTAATATGGAAAACGGCAATATTTAAGTGTGATTTTTTTTCTTTTTATTGAAATTTTAAAGAGCAATTTTTCCTTACTATTTTCTGATCATGTGTTTTGAAGTGTTTTTTTTATGACTGCTGTTATTTATTTATTTAATTATTTTACTCATTAAGTTCTGTTTTATTTTGCATTTGTATTTCTAGAGTGTGCCTCTCTATACTGTTTTACTCCTCCTTGGTCCCGTTATTTGACATCAGTGTCCATATTTCCTGGGACACTTGTCATCACACATTGATACTATAATGCAATTATATTAATTGAATTATAATTATTGTATATACTAGTATTATATAATCCTCTTTAATAAAACCCCTGTGTGTGTCCATGTGTCCGTGTGTGTGTGTCTTCTGGTGAAGTGCGCATGCACGGGGCACGGTGCGATGCTTCAAAGCAGATGCTTCAAAGGCCGCCTGACGCATCACACAACACAGAGAGGGCGGGACCTATAAAATATCGCATGGCCGATCAAATCAGATTTGGGTAGATGAGGTAAGACCTAAGACATATTGCTGGGGAAACTCTGCTGATTGCCCACTGTTGTGACAGAAGATTAAACGCATATTACGGACATCAAAGCCAGTATTACTGTCAGAGAAAATTACAGGCATTTTACGGAAATACAAACCAGAATTACTGCGAGAGAAAATTAAAGGCACACAATACAGTGACACATATTACAGCCACATACAAGCCAGTATTACTGTAACAGAAAATAGACGGTCCCTTGCCATTTAATATAGACGGTTCCTACTTATGTTTATGCACTACTGTTCTAGTGCCCATTATTGTAATGGGCTTAATGTCTAGTATATAATATCATTGAAATTACAATGATACAATGTTTCTAAAGAAAGTTTTAATGCAACTTTCTGTTACAATTTGTCAAGTATATATTTTCTAGCAACATTCTGGTACATTTTTTTGCTGATTAATAGTAATTTATATTTAAAGCTATATTGTAAATTTGTCTTTCATTAGAATGCCCAAATAAAAGTGCAAAATTGTAAATGTAATATAAATGGCATTGCATCTAATGATTAGCACTACTGCCTCACAGCTTCAGACATTTGAGCTGAAATAGTTGCCTGAGATTTGTTTGTGTAGATTATGCATGCATCCATATACGTTTTCTGTGGGATCTGTGATTTACTCCCATACTCAGATATATGTAGGTATGAATGAATGGTGAATCCAACCTGTTTTGAGGAAGTGTGGGTGTTGGGTATCCTCCCCTTTTCTTTAGCTGGTTGCAGATATAGAACACACTCTGGACCCCCTGGAGGTAGTAGCAAAGTAGAGAGTTAAAACAAACCTGAGTGTCATTATGAAGAATGCTGTACATCATCACTCTGACACACACTAATACTGAGTTCTTTCAGCTGACAAATATTTTAGCAGAAGTGTGTCAAGAAATTCTACTTTATACCAACAGCAATATGTCTGCATAATGTCTCACTGTGACAGCCAAGTCATAATTTTTCTTTCTTTTTAATTGTATTCTTTGTTCAGACCAAAGTTGTGTGTATATTTATTTAATCACTTATCTCCCTATTATTGTATTCATTTATTTAAAGAGCTTCTGTAAAAAGCCAAATTTCCCCCAGGGACAAACAATGTTTTATCTATCTATCTATCTATCTATCTATCTATCTATCTATCTATCTATCTATCTATCTATCTATCTATCTATCTATCTATCTATCTATCTATCTATCTATCTATCTATCTATCTATCTATCTATCTATCTATCTATCTATCTATCTATCTATCATCTAGTACCCAATCCTGTTGGAACAGGGCCCCCTCCTCCTGCAATACTGAACTAGAATATACTGTGTAAGAAAAAGAAAGATCTTCCAGTAAGCTTTCGTCAGTTATGCCAACTTAATGAGCGTAGGATTTTGCTTTCTTTAAAAAACTTATTGTTGTGAAGCCTGGTTCTCTTGCATATTGTTTTCATTAGTGGTCATTTTAGATAGGCAAGCCAAGGATGTTTTTTTAAGACTTCTGAGGTGGTAAACTGCACCATGAACCCTGCAACATGTTCATAGAAGATAATGTACACAGTAGTAAATAAAAATATGTAATATAACATAATAATAAAAATAATAATTCATTACATTTATATACCGCTTTTCTCAGTACTTGTACTTGGATTGTCAAGTGAATGCAATAGTTTAAAAATATTTTTTCCTTAATACCTAAAATCAGTCCTTTTACCAAATTACATCTTCAGTATGTGAGCACAGATTATTCAATACAAAGACAGAACAAGAACACGTTGCTGTCAAAGCACAGAAAATATCAGACAGTTGTACAAATAAAACTCCCCCTGTCCTACACTCAAAATACACCTGCAGACCCTTGAAGCCGGAATTTTGAGTCTAGAATCAGGCTTAGTTAACAAAGACCACAGATAATCTCTGTAAGCTGTTGACCTGGTTATGAGTGGATTGTTCATAAATGATGTAATCAAACACTAGGAATGTCTTAGCTAGGTTTATTACAAATATAAAGTATATATCAGAATATTACAACTTAAATGGTTTCAGACAACATAGTTATAATGAATTAAATCTAAGAAAAAATTAAATGGTTTGTTCATTGTTTTTTGTATCTTTATTTCTCTAATTTTATTTTTACAGGCAGAAATACTTTCTGACAGCAGAAAGATAATCTTGCACTTGACTTCCAATGTCGAGTCATTTTAACAGGCACACTCAGCAATGAATAATTCATCAGCATTCAAGCTCTCCTTCACTCCAAAAGGAAGTGCTTTCTCAGAGTACTGTCAGAGGATACGAGCAACTAATTCATTATTTAAGAGGCTAAAGTAGTAGCTGGTAGTGGGGCCTTCTTAATGTCTTTGATTTTTTTTATACGCACACATTTCCTTTAATGGCTTACATGTATGTTACCTTTAAAAAAATATTATTTTGCAGCCGGGGAGTGTGGTCAGCTCCTGCATTTCAGAAGCCACCACTTAGAAGTGTTATGTAAAAAAATACCATGACATCCTTATTTGTCTTTTAGTGCTCCACTCTGATCTATTGAAAGTTAAAGCCCCATTTATCTTACAATATTAATTTTGTTTAACCGTTCATCTAGCCACTTTCTTAAAGTAGATTCAATACATAGGGGGTAAAGGTTATTTAAAAATGACACAACAAATAAAAATGATACATAACATGTTTAGAACAATAGGAATTGCGATTATTTGTTAACTCTACATTCATCCACTTTATAAAGTCATTTATTCATTTGCAGGGATCTGCCTCATTGGTATTGGACCCAAGATATGAACTTGCCCTGGATTAACCCCATTTATGTGTCAAACATTTTTCATAGTAAATGTTGTTGTTTTAAAATGTCAAAAGCTTTCTGTACCACCTTACGTTTAGAATTATCCAAATTTTACTGATTAAAGTACCTGAATTAACCCTTTTTAATCTTTCTTAGTTCATACTACTATTACACATTTTCCTATATTTTTCTTAAAACATCTGTGTTATGATAATAATTATACACCAGAATGATGTAATAAAATATAAATGTTGAGAAAGATGGTTAAAATAAAATGTCATATACACACTATAACTAATTACTGTACTTCCATACAAAATAATATGTAATTTTACATTTTTCTTTCTTTGCATTCTGTAGATATTGAAAGACTGGCTGTAGTCTTACACTAAATGCAAAAGGTATAGAAGATTTTGTTGTCTACTAAAAAAATAAAAACTGATATCGTGCCCCCACCTCCACCAAAAGGCACAGTTTTGCAGGAAGTGGCATTACAGTGCCATGGATCAAGTGTCTTGGGTTCAAGTCCTGAACTCGAACGCTGTGTGTGAAGTTTACACATTCTGCTCAAGTCCGTATAGGTTTTCCTTTAGGGTACTCTGGTTTTCTTCTCACATTCCCAAAGTTGTGCAGGCCAGGTTAATTGGCAACTCTAAATGGGTCCCAGTGTGAATGGGTCCTGCAATCGACAATGAGACATCCAAAGTTAAGAAAGGGATGAATGCAAGATGGACTCCAATGAGATGAGGGGAGGTTGAGAGCATGCACTGATAGCATGTTGCCGCACCCACAAACATAGTCAAAACACAAATAAACCTTGTCTTACAGATGTCCCCTCCACTTTAGTTTCTGCACTTACCAAAAGTTAAAACAGTAACTTTTTGAGCACAAACAATTGGGTAAAAAACAAATATTTAAAGAAGGCTTATTTTAATGACCCTAGGATATCTGCTATGAGGTCAGCTTATCTGTTATGCCTATCTAGCCTATGTACTATATAATAAAACACTAAAGTCTGTGTGTCCCGTCCATTTGAGCAATCTGATTGGTCAGTTTAGCTTTGGTGTGGTTGGTCAGTTTGGCTTTGGTAATGTGAAAATGAGGAAGTGCAAGCGTGAGACAAACAAGTAAGAGAAGTGCTGTTGGAGGCATGCGGAGAGTCACCTTCACAGACAGCAGGTATAAAAGCGGACAGGATGTGAGAAAGCTGCCTCAAAAATTATGACAGACTCTGCGAAGCAGGCTTTATGGTAACATGCTTGAGAAAGGGAGCGCCGGTGAAGAAATGTTCACACACACACAAACACAAATACTTAGGAAAATAGCTGAAGGTGCATGTAGGGCAAGAGATATCAAATATTTTTAAATATTTCTATGACAAGTCATGTGACTAGTTAATTAATATGTATTCTGACTTAAGGGGTCTGCACTCTCAGTTTACAAAAACAGAATAAGCCCCATTTTGTTATCACCTTGTTTGCTCTGCTTGCTTGCTCTGCTAAGATTTGGTTTTCTAGGTTCTGCATCTATAGTACCCTCATTTTAAAAACTGGGAAAATTAAACATTTTAAACTTGTTAACGCTTTTTTGTAATACAGAGGAACTTGAAAGTTAACCGCCAGAGAATAGTAAAGCAGTTGTTCTGGTCCAGAATGTTAAATAACATATTTAAAGAAATTAATCTTGGAGCCATCTAGCGGTCGAGTTATTGTTTTATGTAAATGTTTTGCTGAGTACCATCTTGTCTTGTTGGTCCCTCATGTTTAAGTTTACTTGTTATGGTGACTACCCCGGTAACTTGCTAGAAGTTTTGCTTACTCAGTAGCAACAGAGTTTGCTATCAAAGCTGCACAACTGCACATGGTGTGTTAAAATGTCTTTCTAATTGTCTGTGTAATCACTTTCAGAAGTACTGTCAGTAAGTAGAAATATTAATAATATGTTTTTTGTTTCTGTTTTGTTTAATATTTGCTGTGAAAGTTAATATTAATTCATTAAAACATAGTTAATTCTGAAACAGCTCCGCCTTCATTGTAAACAGTGCGATCTTTAGTTATAATAACCATCAAGAGGGAGCTACTTTGCAGCTTCTATTTAGTGTGACTGAAGTTTGCTTTTTTGATTTCTATACTAGATTATTTCAAGGGGTTTAAGGCATAAACAACATAGATGTCTACTTTCATTATTTTAGGTTTACTCTGTTTAACCATATAGTATGGTCATTTCTGTATATGATTGGAAGGAGTTGTCTATATGTCTAGTTTTCTTTTGAATCGCCGTCATTAGTGCTCCTGCCTCACAGCTTAAAGAGATTGTTCTTGAGTCCTGACTCTGTTTTATATGTATGGATTTGACATGTTCTCCTTGTCTGAATGTGAGTTTCTTAGTGTACACCTGTTTTCATTACTGTCCCAGTTAATTGACGATGGTACAGTGAATCAATATGCATGGGCTAATGGTGCTTGAATGATTTTGTCTAGCGATGGACTGCTCTCTGAGCCAGAATGAATTCCTGTGTTGTGTCCAGTGGTGCCAGGATTGGTGAAAGACTCCTGTGAGCCTAACATAATTTTTAATAGCTTTTACAAATGTATGGATTAATTTATATAATGTAATCATTATTATTGTTGTCAATACTTGATATCTGGCCATATCAACCGCTGTGACTCGCCTTATATTGGCAGGAATTCTTTTGCTGGGTATTTTAGCACATCTGTTTTACAAACTTAGCATTTCTTCTCCTACTTTCTTTAGGTTTTTATTCCATTTTTTGACTCTTTGAACAATAAAATAACCAGAGCTGTGCTATAAGTGATAGCTATGCACTCTCAAATTATTATTATTATTATTATTGCACATGCAGTACCACTGAAACAATAGTCTTATCAAGAGACGTTTTTCATATTTTGCCAATGTTCTCATTTTTCATAAACCATTTCTTTGCTATTCTTTTTACACTCTTTAAATCTACTGCTGTATATTTAAAATGTAATCAAAGCTAAACTCAATGTTATTTTTTGTTAGTAAGCCTGTCATAGTGCACATAATAACATTCACTCCTATTGTGATTAATTGTTTTTAGAGGCTGGTTCTTTGATGCAACCCATAACATAAATCTAATAGTTAGGATCACCTCTAGTTTTCTTGACACCAGAAGCAGTCCACAGAGGATTCCATATTTCTTGCACTTCATACTGTCCAGTTATACCTACATAATAAAAACTGCTGTGTCAGATTACTGTTTATAAACTACAGCTCAGCATTTAAAAGTGGTATTCCACTGAGGCAGATTACTAAACTATTAGACTTGGGATTTAGTACCACTCTCTACTACTGGATTCTGCTGGATTCTGGACTTCTTAATTAGCTGATCCTAACATCTGTGGATTAGAAGTGTCAGTTCTTCCACAATGATTCTCAACACATTCATTCCATAGAGTAGTATTCTGAGCCCTATGCTGTACTCCTTGTTCACTTATGACTGGGTTAACAACATCTGATCACTAGCAATGATGTGGTGGGTTACAGAAAAGGGTTTTGCCATCTCACACATGGATTCCATGGAAAACAAACTCCCTTTATGTCTGCAAAACCAAAGAGCTAATTTTAAGTTCAGACCTAAAGTGGCCACAATACCTGTCATCTACCATTAAGAAGGCTCACCTACACCTTTAATTCCTTAGTCATCTGTGTAAAGTTGAGATGTCTACATTTGTGCTCACCAACCTCTGTAAGTGCTCAGTCAGTTCTATCCTTATAGTATAGCTGTATAAAATCCTGATATGGCAACCGTTCAACTGAGGACCAAAAAAACATTCTTATATACTGTACATATATTTGCTTAGCAGATGCTTTTACCCCAAATGTCTTGCAAAGGTGGTCAACATAATTGAGTAAACATCAGTCTAAGAGAGACTGTTTGGGATCAAGTGTTACAGGACAAAGTTACAAAATTGATCACCACAAGGGGAGAGCTCAGAACAGAAATACAAAAGAGTTACAATTCCTAAACAATAAAAACCTAACAGTAAGTCAGAAATTCACTAAACAAGAGAGTTTTCATATTCTTCCTAAACACATTGAATTAGTCAGAATTTTCAATGGAGGTGGACTGCTTGTTCCACCAGATAGGAGCTACAAGCTAAAAGAGTCTGAACTGAGATTTAATACCATGCAGACGTGGCATTACCAGGTGCCGTAATGCCACACTACAGGCGATGGAGAAGTCAGTTCAAAATATTACTGGTATACAGGACTCCTCTGTTCAGTACATTATATAACAAAAAAAGCTTTAGAAAGGCAAACCATATTACTGAGGACTTCAGGAATCGTACTCAATCAGTTTTCTCTCTCCTTTACATTGGCAAATAGTACAGGACAATTAGTATATAAGCCAGTAGATTCAGGGCCAGTTTATATCCTCAGGTCAGAAAATTACTAAACTGGCATGGATTATTGCAGCTGATACTGTAAGTTCTTCTTATAAAATACCATATGATGTTCATTTATTGTCTGTTTTTTTATTCATTACCTGCTGTATGTATTGCATTATTGTCATAAGTCTGTGGCAGACATTTGTACTATGAACACATAAGAATAAACTATAACATGAAATAGCACCACTTATGTAACAGCAGAGCAAATGAGCTGGGTTTGGCTTAGCAGATTATATTAATTACAAGTCTCTGCAATGAGGTCAATGGTGATACATTTGTACCCACTTACAAATCTATTTTCTAACTTGCATATCCATTACAATGTTGTCAGGATCCAGTGCATATTCCCAGTAACACTGGGTTACAAGGTAGGAACCAACCCTGGGAAGAGAGCCCATCCATTGCATACATGAGTCAGTCAATCTTAAGCTATACCTCTAGGAGGTGGGAGAAAAGGTGTAGTACATGGAGGGGGGAAAACATGTGAATTCCACAGAGATGATGGTCAGAACCATGACTCTGGAGCTGGGTGGCAACACTTAGACACATTTTCACTGTTCATATATTTGAAGATCTCAGTTATTTGTCCTGATTGCAATGTGTGCAATTGGTGTTTTGCGAGTGCCCTTGTGTACATTAAGCTTGCAGTAAATATGAGTATAGCTCAAAATCTTTTTTTTTTTTTTTTAATAGGTTTTCTCTCCCACTTGTTGCTTTTCAAATTCTGATCCGATTTCTGGAGCAAATCCTGGAGATACTGAGCCAGAAAAGGAGGCCTTCCTGATCTTAAGTCTTAAGTGTGTCAGTGGGAACTGATCAGGCAATAATCAACCTTCAAACAGCGAATACCTGTGGGGGAAAGAACACATATATTGAGATAGATGGTATGTGGCTCATTGCGTTCTGCAGCTATGCAAGGAGACATACAGATGTTTCAGGTAGACAGTGTATTCTTGCCAGGGAAATTTGTTGATTCATCCTGTCTTAAGGCAGACAGATAGAGAAGGGTTCCACAGTTTATAAAGAATTTGGCTAGTGTGACCAAAAGGAAGCATGTCCCAGTTCTTTTTTAAAAGACCTTTTTTCACAGCAGACCCCCACCTTCCCCCAACTCCTATTCATGGAGGCAGTAGGCAGGAAATGACTCTGAATGGGATGCCAAATACAACACAGTTCTGTGCACCTTTTTTGTATCTTCATAAACAAAACCAATATTCTTCCAGTCTTGGTAAAGACAGTTACTTTTTGTTTTGATATTTGGTAGCAGCATGTGTTTGGACCAACTCATCTGCTCCAACACCCACACAAAAAAGAAGCATGTCCTTAGCATTTTTTTTTTTTTGCAAAAAAAACAAAACTTTTTATTTTTTTTCACAGCAAAGCCCATCTTTTACCCTGAATGCCTTTCATTGAATATGGTCTGTTTTTCAATGTTCTGGAACAGCACTGCTGCAAAACTATGTTTTCCATTCATGAAAAGCGTGAAGTTTATATTAGAAGAAAATAAAAATTGAAAGAGTAAAACAATTAACTTTAACTTTAAGAAGATCATTTTTGAAGCAGGGTGGCACGATGGTGGTAGCAGTGGGTAGTGCTGCTGCCTTGCAGTTAGGAGACCTGGGTTCGCTTCCCGGGTCCTCCCTGCGTGGAGTTTGCATGTTCTCCCCGTGTCTGCGTGGGTTTCCTCCGGGTGCTCCGTTTTCCTACCACAGTCCAAAGACTTGCAGGTTAGGTGCATTGGCGATCCTAAATTGTCCCTAGAATGTGCTTGGTGTGTGTGTGCACCCTGTGGTGGGCTGGCGCCCTGCCCGGGGTTTGTTTCCTGCCTTGTGCCCTGTGTTGGCTGGGATTGGCTCCAGCAGACCCCTGTGACCCTGTAGTTAGGATATAGCGTGTTGGATAATAGATGGATTTTTGAAGCAATGTAAAAATATCTTAAAGAAACAAACTCTGACGTGAAATTGTAGGTATGGAGACATTTCAGGAGAATATACTGTACTTATCATAAAACAGGAAAAGTCAGTTCCAAATTTTTTCAACAAATGCATCACATAGGAAGTAAAAAATATAATATGTAATTACACAATTAGAAAAATATAGTGGACTCATCACTGTCGGTGACATGATAATGGACAGGACCAGTTGAGAAGACTACTGAGATGTACATACCACATTGTGTCATATACAAATCAAAGGAGTTTATGAATAAGCTGAAACAATACACCTCTGAGACCTCTTCCTGGAATGCTGTATCTACTAGAAAAGGACATGCAAGCTAGACAAAGTCCAGAAATGAACGGGCAGAATGATTCTAGGGCTATGGGGAAAGACTGAAGAAGCTGAATCTTTTTATTTCAAATAAAAAAAGGATGACAAGATTGAAGTGTTTAAAATTAAGAAATAAATGATTATGGATATTAAGTGTACAGCAAATGCATTTTAAAATTATTATGTCACTGTGATTTATGCTCTTAATGGTTCTGCAGGCATACTCGTAATTTTTGATACACACTTAAAAGTAATTTAGCTTGTACAAGGAATTTTAAATGCTTTATGAGCATGTAAGACATGGTCCTATTCAAATGTAAGCAATTATAGACAAATTGAAAAAACATGGTAAAGCTGATGGTCAAGTGCAAAAGCTATATAAATAAAACTGTAAGCTGTTTGGATGTCTGTTCCTTTGTGTGTCATTCAAAATTTTGCCTGTGCGTTGCCGTTAGTCCACTATAAACTTTAGTCTATATATCGTACTAGGAAGAGGTTTTATAGTAGGAGGGGGGTAACTCAAAAAACAGTGCTGGCACTGGGACTACAATTCCCATTACGCAGTAGGATTGTAGTGGACCTGATGGGAGGACACCTTTATGGCACACAAAGTTTTATAGTGGCCAAAGCATGATCTTATTAAAGACCTAATGTGGATAACAATTTCATTGTCTCACTGGATTACAATATTATTTATCTAAGAGTATGTCTATTGGTGTAAGGATTTGGACAAAGAATGCATAAATTCGGTTGCTCACACCATCATGATGAAGGAGCATCTCACACACCATGAGCTGAAAAAAGACCACCCTGAGAAGCACAACTCGGCAGCCATATTGAGACAGGCAAGCGGCCTGTCCTGAAGAAAGCCATAAAATGATGACTTAACTACAAACATTTAAAGTAACTGTAAGTCTACAGTATGTATCAGCATTTATCAGGTTCTATGGTTGCTAATCTTCAAATGTACTTCGCTTATTGTTATTATTTTATTAATATTATCAATAATACATTATTTAAATTGTATCTTAACTCTTGTTTGTCCTTTTATTCTATGTAATTACCTGAGGCTGAGGTTATAGATGTAGAAGGGAAGGTGGGGAGAAGTTATAAAGTACAATACCTTATAAACAGTGGTACGTCTATGGAATATGAGGCATTCTGATAAAGGCTACACATTAAAGAATACAAAAGGAAAAGCAGAGTAATAGAGAACTCTACCAAAACAAAACAATTACATAATCCAATCTTGGTTTTCATCTGGATCAAACCCTCAGTTTGCATTGTTCAAATCCTTTAAGCAGAACTGGGATAACTTTAATCCAAAAAATCAGGATAATTCTGATCCCACCCATAGGGTGGATTCAGGGTGGATTTAAGGAACAAAAATGTAATTTAAAATAAATTTAAATTAGTCAAATAAAGAACATTTATATCATGTTGTATATACTGTACACATTTATTTATTGCACCTGATATATTTACCATTACAGTGATAAAAAAGAAAAATTAGAAATTAGGTTATTATACCTTTCAGTACAGTAAGGTAACAAAATGATTTTGTCCCCTACAATAATCTTCCAAATAGCTGTCAAAATTAAACAAGAATTATTCAATTTGAACTTTCATTTGACAAAACAAGTAGTTGCTAACAATGGCATATTGCATGTCCAGTCAGTCTCTCATTCTGAGGTTTTTTGGAGCTCTTTTCCTCAGGATACACGCGTCATGGACAGACCCAGGTTACTTCATGACACAGTTTGTAATCATGAAGTCAGCATCACCCACAACTTGTATGTTTATACTATGCTCCTCCTTTCTATTAAGGTACTCCCACTCCCTCTCATGGGGTGCTTGTATATACACATTAGTGCAGCTGATAATCCCAATAGTGTTGTCCATGTTCCCCAAATGTAAGAACTTGTGCTTGGTCTGGGAAATCTGGTCATCCCTTAGAAATGAAACAAACTGATTGCCCAGGCTAGCCAAAGTAATTGACTCAGCTTTCACAACAATACTCACAGTTTATTTGTCCACTCCTACACTGTCACCAACAACTTGGTAGAAAGACCCATATGCATAGAAACGGACAGCAATGAGGACCTGTTCTTCCACAGAAGTTTTGGCCTGACAAGGTCTACAGTGTACTTAATATCAGCATTCCCAAACCAAAACCAAGCATAAAGTTCTTCAGTGATGTATTCCTCTAGTGGTTTTGTACGCTCCACATACACCCTTTGAATATATTCTCCCCCGCCAAAATGTTAGTGGTGATGGACTATACCTGCTATGTCAGTGGACCTCTGTAAGTCCTCTGAGAAAGGTTGAATAAAATGGATGTGTGATTGATTCCATACTCCTTAAACATCAATTACCTGATATGATTCAGCATGTTTTCTATTAAATCAATCACACCCATAGTCTATAAACTCTGTTTACCATACCAATGAGGTCAAACCATACACTCAAAAGGACCTAATTTCACAGTAGCAGAAATGTATGCACTGCTGGAGGGTGTTAGGTGACATTATGCCTCAATAGAAGAAGGAAAGCTGACCATGAAGAAGAAAAAGGACATTTGGGCTGAAATTACCCATAATGTGAATGCCATGAGGTCCGGCCAGAAAAGGATCATTGATCAAGTAAAATTTAGCTGTAAGAATCTGAAGGACAAAGCAACCAAGGACCATGCAGAAGCAAAAAACACCCAAACAGGAAACAAGCCCTTTAGGAGAGGTGAATGCACTGATTTGGTCTACATGGAATTCAGGGTGTTGCAGGGGATAGTGAGCCCACAATTCAAGAGAAAGGCGAGCCAGTTCCTCCTTATGCAGATAAAACAATCCTTAATCACAGCTCTGTTAGTTTGGAAGAGGTGGATTCTCACTGGTAGAGACAGTATCTACTGCCAAATGAGCTCAAAAAAGTGGCTTGTAGCATTCTTTGACAAAGAAGAGGAGGATGCCTATAGGGCACTTCTTAAGAAACAGAAAGAGCAGAAGCACAGATTCCCCTGGCCGAGGAACAAATTACTCTGACCCAACTACATCAAACAAAAGCCAAACTTCAGATCATCCTTCTAAAAGCACAGATTCAAACTTCTGGGGCATCATGCATAACGCCGTGTGTAGAATTCACACTAAAACATGGTGTATGGACAAAAGAGGAAATGTTTGTACACACAAAAAAATCCAGATGCATAAATCTGTGTGTACGCCAACTTCCACATTCTTCAGCCATATAAATCCTGGTCAGCGTGAAAAGTAACGCACGTACATGCGCCTGCTGTCACTCCCCAACTCCTCCCAGAATTATGCCTCTTTGAATATGGAAATCAATATAAATAGCCCTTAAGCTCAGCGTTCTGTGAAAAGGCAATGGCAAAAGCACGGGGGAAAATAGAAGAATTTCAGCGAATACCAAGTGGAGGCAAGGAAAAACGTACTATTTGTTTATTTAAACAGTGGTATAAACAACAAAAGGAAGTTGATCAAGTGACATAGAGTGTCGGAGAAACTTGAAAGCTCAAGTTCACAAAGTCGCACAGTGCCCGAAATAAAAAAGAAGTTGTCAGATATCAAAGTCGCCGTGAAAAGGCGAGTCGCAGCCCACTAGCTGATTGTCATAAAAAAAAAATAGGGACACACTGGAAAAAAAGCTCGAAATGTCAACTTTAATCTTGAAATTTCCACTTTAATCACGTAGTTTATTTTGTCATTAAAGTAGAACATCATAAACTTCATCTTGCAATTGTTTAATTTACTAGTTTCTCAAACTCCCATTGTAACTAAAGTAGCATGTTAAATGCTTTGTTTTGTATGTGTTCTTCTATGTGTTCTATGTGTGTGAAATACTACGTGCTTCTTAAACTGGCTTTCTCTTCCTCTGACAGAACACAGAATCCATTGCATTCATGATATTACAGTTTTCTGAATAATTTAAATACTGAGATGTATACTTGATATAATTTCAGTATATATATCATATCAATTAAAGCATGTAATAAACATGGCAACATGGTAGCGCAGTGATAGTGATGAACTGGCGTCCCATCTAGAGATTGTTCCTACCTCACACAAGATGTTTGCTGCATTGCGCGCAACCTTTGATTAAATAATTTATTGCGGCAATATTGTCTCTTTCAAATGTACTAACCCCGAATTCCTGTCCTTCCTTTTCTTTCTCCAAGTACCCAATCGCCACACAATCAGCTTAGTAGCAGACATTAAGCCATCTGTAAGCTTAGAACTCTGATTCTTCAAAACTTTTAAGGAACATTGAAATATCTTCGTAGTACATGTTTAATTATTCTATCCATCTATCCTTCCAGTGTTGCACCAGCCCCAGCAAGAATACAGCGCGAGGCAGGAACAATTCTTGAACGGGGCGCCAGCTCCTTGCTAGCGCTGCGACACCATGTCCTCACATGTTTAATTATTAAAAATATAGATTATTTAAATGATGTTAACGTTTTATCTGTTGTGGCAACTGGCTCAGACACAGACAGGCAGACACGTTCATGTCACCCAACACACATTTATTTAACTCACTATTTACAAAGTCCATGTTCCCACACACCCCAAAGTCCTGGCCACACAACAATGCCTTCTCTCTCTTCAGGCCGCCTCCTTGCCATCCTCCCGACATCATCTTCCTTCCTCACGACTCTTGTCAATGACTGGTGGGAGGCGGCCCCTTTTATACACACCCGGATGTGCTCCAGGTGCTCCCCGGCAATCTTCCACCGGCACTCCCCAGTGTGGCGGAAGTGTCGGCTGTGTACCCGGAAGCACTCCGGGTGTCCCTTCCTCTTCTCTTCCGGGTGTGGCGGAAGCGCTGGGGTCCAGGCCCCCAATACAACCAGGGCGGACGCCCCCTCGCGTTCTGGAGGAGCAATGAGCCCTCCTCCTGTCCTCCTGGGCGCCCCGGCCGGGCGTGAGCCCCGTACGGGTGCCACACTGTATAAAGTGATAAACATATTTTGCTGCATTTCATCTTAAAAATGATATCGTCATCATATATAAATATGCGCTTTATAAAATGGCACAGGTTGTGTAATAGTATAACTGTATCGCAAGTTTACAGTGAGGTAATTGTAGTTATAACTACAAACAGTTCTACAAGAGCACTTGATGGACTTATTGAGTGCATTTATAGTTCTTGGAATTAAACTGTTTCTGAACTGCGAGGTCAGTACAGGAAAGGCTCTGAAGTGTTTGCCGTATGAGAGCAGTTCAAATAGCCATCATGGCTGAGGCAGCGTGTGCTAGATGCTGTATCCCAATAATTCTCTTTCCGATCAGCTGCTGTAGAGCTGTGATTCCACAATCAGATACAGTGATATAAATACTCCGAGTGGTGCAGTGAGAGTAATATGGAAAAAGATGATTGTGGTGTAGCGGGTCCACAGCTCAAATCAAAAAGGCCACTTTTTAAATAAATAATCGCCGCACCCGCAGCTTAGCGAGGGGGCGTGGTATGTGTGGCCAAAGCAGTTCCCTGGTGATGTGTGATGTGGATGGTCCTCACTTAAGTGCACAGGTGAGGAGTCGTCCGCATCTGTAATTGGTGCCAGGAGCTGCTAATTGCCACATCCGATCCATGTCCCCGTAATAAATAGAAGCACGAGGCGGCTAGGGAGGGGGGAGAAAAAAAGAAGAGGAAAAAAAACAAGAAAAGGAAAAAAGGTTAAGGGTGAAGAAGACGGCAGGAAGCAGGAGGGAGAAAGCCGGTGAGAGAGAGAGAAAATGAGTGAGCGAGTGCAGGTTCGTGCTGTATGCAGGTAGCTGAGAGAGGCGAGCCCGAGTGGGGTATTTGGCCGGCACTCGAGGGCCAATGGTAATGGTCACTCCTGCTGAGCGCTTGTTGGGAGCAGGAGTGACCAGGAGAAGGTTGGCTCGCCTCAACGAAGGCAGTGGGAGTTGGAGATTTGGAATAGAATCCCCAGCGTGAGCGTCCTGGCCATTGGGGGAAAGCCAAGTCTCAGTCTGGTAGGGGTTGAATGAAGCCAGGGATCGGGAGGCCACCAGACCAGAAGAGCAGAAGAAGGTCAGCTGCATGTAGGTTGACTCCCCTGGTGCATAGCCTGGACGGGAGAAGCAGGGGAGTCACCAGTAGAAAGGCTGATTTTAAAAAGACAGCTTCCAGCCATTGTTTTAACCTTGTTGCTTTTTTTAAAGGATTTTTTTTTCTAATGGATTTTAACTTATTTATTTATTATTATTATTTATTTAAAGATTTTGATACACTGCACTTATTTATTTGAACATTGTTGAGTTTTGTTGTTTTAATAAAAGCACTTTACACTTTTGCGCCATCCCTTTGGTTTGTTGTGCCTCACTGCCTAGCTCATCAGTGACATTACCAATGGTGTCGGGTTCAAGGGCTCCCAGAAGGAAGTTGGGAGCATGGAGTGGAACCTGCATTGTCACAATGATCCACTCTGGCAACTCCTAATGGGAGAAGCTGAAAGAAGAAGAAGAAGGTGCAGTGAGAGTAACAACTCTAAAGCAGCTATGGTATTTGGAATAGTTTGGCCATTCCGTGGACCATTATATTGTTACAGGTTAATTACAATCAGATGCATTAAACTAATAAACAATATGCGGTTAATTTCAGTGTATATGATAAAGCCATGTCAGGGATGTGGATCTAAAAAAGAAAGGGAAACCACACTGGAGCAAAAGCACTGCTTTGAAGCTGGGAGATGCCAGTTTGCGCAGTTTGAGCTAGCGTGAAAATGTGCGTGGCTTTACACCAAGTTTAGGTTCTATACATCACAATTTTAGCATGGAAATAGGAGTATGCAACATTTTTGTGCATATGCACTGTTTATACATGAGGTCCCTGGTCATTCCACAAATTAAGAAATATGAATTTTTTTGTTTTAATTTTCAACTACTGGACATTTAAAATTTGAATTTGAAACACATGGTAAAATAACTACAATGTATGTGGGTAATATATATTTTCTTTTTATTTACATTTTTTGTGGGTCAGATGAGCTCTGACTGTGTTAAAAACATTGAAAATGGGAAGGGGTGTTTATTTTGTTTCAGTGCTGTTTTTTGTTTCTTCAGATAAATACACTTTGAGTGACCCCATGCTGGCTATTCAGCCTGTTTTTTACATTCCTACAGTAGTAGCTTTTGGAGCGAAATGCTTTGAAAATCCAGGAAAACGTGAGGTGGATTATGTGATCCTGGATGAGAAATAAAGGCATTTCAAAATCCATATCATTTTGATCCAGATTAAACCTTTTGAACAACTGGGCCCAAAAGACAGTTTTTCCCTCTTTGAGCAATGC
This sequence comes from Erpetoichthys calabaricus, assembly GCF_900747795.2. Lineage (NCBI taxonomy): Eukaryota > Metazoa > Chordata > Cladistia > Polypteriformes > Polypteridae > Erpetoichthys > Erpetoichthys calabaricus. Next base: position 55,581,636 of record NC_041400.2, read on the forward strand.
AAGGCACTTTGGTTAGTATTTTATATAACCAAGAACTTGGGAATACATCCATCCATTATCCAACCCGCTGAATCCGAACACAGGGTCACGGGGGTCTGCTGGAGCCAATCCCAGCCAACACAGGGCACAAGGCAGGAAACAATCCTGGGCAGGGTGCCAACCCACCGCAGGACACACTCAAACACACCCACATACCAAGCACACACTAGGGCCAATTTTAGAATTGCCAATCCACCTAACCTGCATGTCTTTGGACTGTGGGAGGAAACCGGAGCGCCCGGAGGAAACCAACGCAGACACGGGGAGAACATGCAAACTCCACACAGGGAGGACCCGGGAAACAAACCCAGGTCCCCAGGTCTCCCAACTGCGAGGCAGCAGTGCTACCCACTGTGCCACCGTGCCGCCCACTTGGGAATATGTCCTGGTTAAAGACAGAGAGAAAGCGAGGGGAAGAAGTATCTAGGATAACAGAATAATTTATTGGAGTAATCCTTGCAAACATAACATCCTCAAACCTGCTTAATTCAGTTGAGGATAACAAGGGCACAAACCGGGAATCTCTGGATAGGGCCCCAGTCCATCGCATGGTCCCCTCACGCACACACTTACAGTGGATTATGTTATGTAACTTTCATGTTCCGGGGATGTGGGAGTAAAACCCAAACAGACCTGAATAGAACATGCAGACTTCACAGACAACAACTAGGTGTACAGTCTAGGATGCTGATCCATGAGGTGGATGCACTACACACTGTTCCACCATGCAATTTTTCTTGTAAACATCCATTCATCCATCCATTTTCCAACCTGCTGAATCTGAACACAGGGTCACGGGGGTCTGCTGGAGCCAATCCCAGCCAACACAGGGCACAAGGCAGGAACCAATCCTGGGCAGGGTGCCAACCCACCGCAGGACACACACAAACACACCCACACACCGAGCACACACTAGGGCCAATTTAGAATCACCAATCCACCTAACTTGCATGTCTTTGGACTGTGGGAGGAAACCGGAGCGCCCGGAGGAAACCCACGCAGACACGGGGAGAACATGCAAACTCCACTCAGGGAGGACCCGGGAAGCGAGCCGGGTCTCCTAACTGCAAGGCAGCAGCGCTATCACTGTGCCACCGTGCCGCCCTTCTTGTAAAAAATATTAAAATAATAAAAAGAGAGCAGCTGCTCACTGGTTTTCTATCACAACACTTGCGAACAAGTGTTATCATGTTGGATTCGTACAAACCATCCAGGCTTTTCTCTGAACTTAGCTACATGGATACAGGTAAAGAGCTAAGACCACTGCAACAAACAAGTAAGTTACTAATATTCCTTTTGAAGCATGGGCTGTTGTTCTGATGAGGTGCTACTTTCCTGTACTGTTTTGACAGCTGTTTGGTTTTCCAGTAATAAAAGACACTAAGTTACTAAGTTACTAAACACTATTTTTCCTCTAACACTGAAGTGTTTTTTCCTTCACCACCAGTTTTGAGAGAGGTGTGTGTGTGTTTGATTGGGCTACCAATGGACTGTGACATAAAAAACCTATATTAAGAGAGTATGTGCCCTTGACAAAATACAGGCAGATGCCAGCTTTTGCTTTAAAATGAGTGCCTAAATAAGAACAACGAAACAAATATTAATGTATGTTAAGGGAAAATTTCACACTCACGTTAGAAAGAATGTCTTTACGGAGAAAAAGGCAAATACTGTTATTATATGAATGGACTGGATGGGTTCTCCTAATTTAAGCTCTCTCATGTTCATTGGTTAAATGCATGGATGATATACAGCACGAAAACATAATAAAAGAATAAAACTTGAAGGTCATAGATGATCATTTGGTAATTGTCTTGGAATGAGCACTAAAAATTCAAAGGATTTCAGGTAGATTAAGTTTAGACAGAATTGGAAAAAAAAATGTCCTAAGGTAATGTATTTCATAGTGTGACAGCCATCTAAGTTTTAAATGAAATTGTCCTGATTACAGCTGAAACCACATATAAACCAATTAATTAACCTCATATAAGTAAGCTACCCTTTTGCCTTTTTCCTAATTATGCTAGATTTTTGTTGCATGCATTTTTTAAAATTTGTATATTCTGCTTTAAAACAGAGAGTTTCAATGTACCTAATTAAATTGAACATTCGTATATTTGTTTTTTAAATTTGACAGGTGATATGTAAGGGTAACAAAAGAAATAAAAAGTGAAACCCTTATGTTATAAAATTATTCTTTCATTAAATACACCTGAGCCTCAGAAACCTAAAAAAAGGTGAGAAAAGGGTTTTTAAATCCTCTAAAATGATGTTATCCATGTATAATAAAACACAAAGAGGATCTGATTAATTGCATTTAATGATGCACAATAAATAGCTTTGACACCTTCCTTGAGGACATTGTTTGATCCTGCATGCACTTAGTTTGTAGGAAACAGTAGGCGAACCTTTGGTAAATAAGTCGCACTTAACTTAGCAATAATTTTTTCGAACAAACTGTTCAAACACTGTTGCAATATTTGGGTTAACCTGGCAGAATTTTCTTGCTGTTTTCAATATATTTGTCGCCTAATTTGAACCTATTAAAATATCTTTCCATGAAAAAAGAGCATATCCCTTCTGTTTTGTTTGTTTTAATTTTTTTTATGTCACTGTTGGCTAAAGTAAGAAAGCAAACACTGAAATCAAAATCGTAAGATAGACAAGGGTCAGTCTATCTCCTGAATTTTCTAACACAGGATAAAAAAAAATTAAAAGAAGCAAGAAATCAATACCAAAAATCCTAATTGAAGTAAATTGTAAGTATTTAGAACTGAGAAAGTTTAATTTATTTTTCTGTAAATTATAATAAGTTAATTCTGCAACATGGCATTTGAAATGACATTAACTGACATATATTGTATGCAGGTACCCAACTACAATCAGAATCAGAAAAACTTTATTAAACCCAAGGGAAATTATTTATGTTACAACTGTACAAATAGACAAAGGCACAAGTAACACTAAGAGCAAGTATAAAAAATAAGCATGTAAGCTAAAAATAGAATATAAATATCAAAATAAAGATCAGTAAATCCTCATTGACTAAGCTCTACAGGTACATAGTGAATGAAATACAATAAATATTATGCATGTGAGTATCTTACAAAATCCCTATTATACTAAGCAGTAATAGCAGACAGAGTATTTTACATAATAATATTGCAGTATTAATTGAAATATTGCACATTCTGAAAGCAAAAAGTTATTCACATGACAATAGACAAGTTCATCATACAGCACATCTAAGTAGTTGAAAATGTACTGGGATATCTGTTAAAGAAAAAGGGAGCACCTTATAGTGTGGATGATTGACCGGAAGAGGAGTTATAGAGTCTGATCGATGTGGGGAGGAAGGATTTCTTGTGTTGTTCAGTGGAGCACTGTATTCTAGTTAGTCTACTGCTGAAGACGCTCCTCTGTCCAGCCACAACACTATGAAGTGGGTGATTAGCATTTTCAATAGTAGACTGTGATCTAGACAATATTCTCTTATCTGCCACAGAGACAGCCTTCTGAATTAGTTTGTTTAGCCTCGTAATGTCTGCTCTTTTCATGCTGCATCCCCAGCACACCACAGCACTGACAACCACCCACTCATAAAACATTCGCTGCTTAGTGTTGCAGACCCTAAAAGATCTGAGTCTTCATGGGAAATACAGCCTACTTTGACCCTTCTTATATATGGCCAGTGAGTTCTTGGACAAGTATAGCTTACTGTTCATATATACCCCCAAATACTTGTATTCCTGAATGATCTCCACTTCTACACCCTTAATCAACAGGGCAGATCATGATCATCTTAAATCTGTTACCAGTTCTTTAGTTTAACTGGTGTTGACCTTAAGCTGATTTAGCTCATACCATCAAACAAAACTTTCAACTACATTCCGTCTCATCACCATGCCTGATAATTCTCAGTATTGCAGAGTCATCTGAGAAATTCAACATATGTCAGCCCTCTGTGTAGTAGCTAAAATCTATAGTGTACAAAGTGAAAAGGAATGGTGACAGAACTGTCCCTTGTGGAGCACCAGTGCTACAGAGTGCAGTGTCAGACACACAGCCTTGTAGCCGCACATACTGTGGCCTTACAGTCAAATAGTCAATGAACTACAAAACTAAGGGAGCACCCACCTGCATTGCCGATAGATTACTCCCCAGTCTGGCTGGGTGGTGTTAAAAGTTCATGAGAAATCACAGAACAGAATCCTAAGAGTTCCTCCTGGCTTGTCTAGGTGACTGTAGGCATGGTGCAGCAGGTAGACGATGGTGTCTTCAACCCCAGTCCTCACCTGGTAGGCAAATTGGAGGGGGTCCAATGCTGACCTAACCTGGGGGCAAAGTATTTCCATGACCAATCTCTTTAAAATTTTCATTATATGTGTGGCGAGTGCCACTGGCCTGTAGTCAGATATGCCTTCTTTGGAACAGAAACTAGACAACTTGTTTCCACAGCACTGGCACTTTTGGAATACTTGGGCTCATGTTGAAAATCCTTAGTAGCACATCCCAGAGCTGTGAAGCACAGATCTAAAGCACCCATGATGCCATCATTGTCTGCTGCCTTAGCAGAATGAATTCTGCATAGTTATCTCATGACTTTGTCTTCAATAAAGGTGATGGGTGGTCTGCTTATATCCACGTTGTAGACAGAAGAGGAGGTAGAGGTGGATTCAGCTAGTAGGGGGGAGGATGCAGTGATTCTACACGCCCATTCCCTTTTAATGAGGGGGGGTGCGGAGTGAACAGTGAGCAAATGAGGCACAAATAGTGGTATCCCAGGGTACATTGTCAGCCACAGAGGTGGAGCTGACATGAGGCATGTTGTCAAACCTGTTAAAAAACTTGTTAAACTCATTGGCATTTTCTCAGGTGGAATTAAAGCCACTGGTTGTCCTCATACCCTTCCACACCCGTTTGGTGTTGTTCTGCTGTAGCTTTGGACCTTATCTATATCCTATAGCTATCCCTTCCCTCTTTTATTTTAATAGACAACTGTTTCTGTACCCTCTTTACTGCTTCTCTGTCTCCTGACCTAAATCCTTTCTTTTTATCATTCAGAAGTACTTTAACGTCATTGGTGACCCATGGATTGTTGTTAGGGAAGCAACATACAGATTGTAAGGGCATAGTATTGTCCACACAGAAGTTGATTTATTCTCTGACACAGTCTGTGACTCCATCAATGTCCTCCAAATGAGGCTCGCAATGAACATCCCAAGTTGTTGCCTCAGAATAGGCCTAATGTGAAATATAACACAAACACAGAGTCATATAATCAACAAAGTAACAAAAAGAATGCATGAAACTTATTTTCAAGTAAACAAAATATATAAAAATTATCTTAATGAAAAAAAAACATTTTAGCCTGCAAACAATCTTCACAATTATGTCATTCTCTGAAAACATCAATGCATGTGCTACTGGTAGTGTTTTGGCTTAGTTTCTGCCATTATAATCACAATTATGCATGTACATTATTGACACTTGTCACCCTAGGCGTTATTTTGTATATAAGGAGACGAAGTTTTGAGATGTTTGTCAAATCATTTTCAGCCTCCATATGATTACATACTTCATAATATGTATATTGTCACAAACTCACACAAGAGTCATAGCAAGGTTTGGGGCAGCCACCTGTATATTGTTTTCCTGGCTGCTAAATTACAAAAACAAATGATAGCACTGATGTGCACAAACCAGAGTCCAAAACAAAACTGGGAAAGGTGGAGGCTTTTAAAGGTCAGGATAGGTAGTGACGTCAGAGGGGCCGGAATCGAAAGGGTCTTCAACCATAGGCTCGATCCCAGACATGACATCAAGGGGGCTAGAATCAGAAAGGTCTTCATCTACAGGTTTGGACCCGGAAGTGATGTCAACAGGGCCGGGTGGAATTTCCCGTGAATGGTCTGCAGGAGGGCGGCACGGTGGCGAAGTGGTAGTGCAGCTGCCTCGCAGTTAGGAGACCCGGTTCGCTTCCCGGGTCCTCCCTGCATGGAGTTTGCATGTTCTCCCCGTGTCCGCATGGTTTTCCTCCGGGTACTCTGGTTTCCTCCCACAGTCCAAAGACATGCTGGTTAGGTGCATTGGCGATCCTAAATTGCCCCTAGTGTGTGCTTGGTGTGTGGGTGTGTGCACCCTGCAGTGGGCTGGTGCCCTGCCTGGGGTTTGTTTCCTGCCTTGCGCCCTGTGTTGGCTGGGTTTGGCTCCAGCAGACTCCCGAGACCCTGTAGTTAGGATATAGTGGGTTGGAAAATGGATGGTCTGCAGGAAAGCAAGAAAAAGAATCAGTGTACTCTTCCACATCCCAGTCAGATTTGGAATTGCCCTCATTCAAGCCCTTTAGCTGCCTCCCATGCGCATGTGTGTGACAATACATACAGTAATTTTATTTTATAGAGGTGCATGATTTAGTTGTAGGGCCATTTTCATTTGAATCTTTTCTGTATTGCATGAAAACAATCATCAGCTTACCTTGAAAACCTTTGTTTGAAAGCTTAATAGCATCTTTATATAAAAAATAAATAAATAATGGATGTAGAGGTATTGGCAATAACAACCAATACATTTTCAAGGGATGCAATTGTTAAAATGAGGTTAGAAAGCAACAAATATTCATTTTTTTGTTTCATTTTTTCTTCAACTGCCTTTTGCAGTCACCCATTATGTAATGACCATGAGGATTTATACATGCACCTGTAAGGCAGATAAAAAGTAGCATTTTGAATGATGGTGTTTTACAAATTGGCATGGGGCGGCACAGTAGTAGCACTGCTGCCTCACAGTAAGGAGACCAAGGTTCACATCCTGGGACCTGTGGATTTTGCATGTACACCTCATGTTTGCATTTGTTTCTTCCAACTGCCCAACGAAATGCGGGTTAGGTGAATTGGGGATGCCATATTGTCTCTAGTGTGTGTGTGTGCTCGCCCTGTCCAGGGTTTGTTTCTGACTTACATCATATTCTAACTGGGATAGGCCCCCCAATCCCCAACCCCGACACCATCACTCTGGTCTGGATTAAGTGGGTTAGAAAATGACATGAAAATATTGGTACAGCATGACATACCTCTTAAAGGAATTTCTCCCTTCCTAAAATAGTTGTGTAAAATGTGTGCCTTTTTGTTTTCTAGCAAATAATATTACATAGTGACTATTTTAATACATAAAGCATAGATAAGCAAATAAGCAAGATTTCTGATAGAGATAACTACCATGTGTATACAGCATTTCTTAGTTGGGTGTACTCATTGATAAGTTCTAAAGATGAGTTGCAAGATCCAGAAGGAAAAAATACTAGTCTTATTTTGTTGATCTTTACATTTCAGATACAGTAATCCCTCGCTACTTCGCGGTTCACTTTTTGCAGATTCACGACTTCGCGGATTTTATATGTAAGCATATCTAAATATATAACGCGGATTTTTCGCTGCTTCGCGGGTTTCTGCAGACAATGGGTCTTTTTACTTGCTTCCTCAGTTGGTTTGCCTAGTTGATTTCATACAAGAGATGCTACCCAATCAGAGCACGCAGTTAAGTTCCTGTGTGCTGCTGATTGGCTCAGCAACGGAGTGTTGCATTAACCAGGAAGTCTCATCTCACTCATTCAGCATTAACGTGCTACTGCTGCAGGGGCCATGTCCAGGCACCAACAGAAGATGCAAATGATTGCAGAAAAGGTAAAAGTTTTGGATATGTTGAAGGAAGGGAACAGCTACACCGCTGCAGGACACAGAATCTTTTTATTTAAAAAGGAGGAAAAGCATATAAGATCTACGGCCGCAGTGGCCTTTAACCAGGGTGCAAAACGAGTTGCAAGTGGACGTGATAAGGCAGTAGTCTGGATGGAATCTGCTTTAGGAATCTTTGCAACAAGGTCGACGAAGTCATGACCGCCTACAAGCTGCTACATGTACTTCGCTATACAGTAAGTGTAAACTTATCTACCGATTTCATATTGCTTAGCAGTTGTCCCTGTTATTAATAGAGTAAATGATGGGTTGTAAACAATACAGGGAGGGTTTAAAAACGTCCAAATACACGATAAATAATTAAATAAATATGGTGTCCCTACTTCGCGGAAATTCAGTTATCGCGGTCAGCCTTGGAACCTATCTCCCGCGATAAGTGAGGGATTACTGTATTGCTATTGCTCTTCACCACTTATAATTGACTATATAATTTACACATCCAGAACAATTAATATTTATTGTTAGTCAGTTCAAATATAATTCATGAAGATACTGTCAAACTAAGCTTTTACATGGTGTATATTAAATGCAATGTTAGTACACTATGCTCAGGTGTACACTGAGTATAACAACATATTCAATGCCGGTCTATTAAATTACATTAAAAATTGTTCTTATAATGAGACTAAGCAAAGCACTGAAGATGAAAATGAAATGGAGTTAAAAGCAGAGGTAAGATACTGCTGTATTCCCTTGAGACATATTGCTCAATCTAGTGTTTAGGCCTCCTCCTAAGCAGAAGTCCATTGCAAAATGACTTAGAAGAGGAAAGCTCATTTGATTAAAGTCAGTACCCATCAAAATGGGATGGACTATATGTTTTTTTTAACATATGACCCACAGGAATAACTTCAGTTGTATTCAAGTTTGTGCAACGAAGAGATAATCCCCTCAGCAAAGAGCAAATGGAAAAGAATTCAGACAAGTGTAAGTATTACGCAGACATTCCTGTTGTGGACTGTTTTTAAAACAGCCTTGCATAATAGACTAATCACTCAGCCAGTAAGTTAGAAGCTGTGATTAATGAAGCTCTTAAAATCAGGTTTATTTTAGAGATCACAATAACAGAAATTCAAACATGACTATTCTTAATATTACCTTGCTTTACACACTGTAAATTACACTTGTTACTATTATTCATTCTGTTGGATGGTAATAAATAAGTGCAGTATTTCTACATTTTATATAACTCATTTATTTGTAATCATTATTCATTTCTGTAACCAGGTACTCCCAAAATATTTGTAATTCCTTGGAACTTTCACTATACTGCAAAACATCATGGATAAAATGACCATTCATACCAAAAATACTAAACTAATAATACAAATTCTAAATACCAGAATCTTTCCTCTCATTATGCAAGTGATTATGACTACACTATGAAAAAAAGAGACTATGTTACATGTGTGCACAGTACAACAGTTTGAAGAATGACCTCTGTTTTAAAAACTTTTATATATTTTGATAGATGTTGTGACACTAGGGGTCGTCAACACGTTCAACACCAGGTAAAAGTACCAGTAATATTTTATTTTATTTCAATAATGTGCACAAAGCACCTCCACCTCCACAATACTCAATAATCAATAACAATAAATCAACAATAATCAATCACTCCACCCAGCAGCTCTGTCACTCTTCCTCCCATCTCCGGCATCTTTGTTGGGTCTTAATCAGTCTTTTAAATAGTCTGTGACCTGGAAGTGCTTCTGTCCTTCAGTCCATGTGATTCCATAGCACTTCCGGGTCAGATGGAAACTCTTATTTTCCTTCATCCCGGAAGTACTTCAGTTCTTTTGTCCCCGTGACTAGGGAGTACTTCCGGGCTATAGGGAAAATAACAATCCCTGTGCCTTCCTGTAGCGTCCCCTGGCGGCAACCACGGTATCCAGTAGGGCTATGAAGCCGAATTCCATTTTCCATGATGCCCTGCGGGGATCCAGGGCACCTCCATGTTGCAGGGAAGACTCCATCTAGCGGCCTGGGGGTGCTGGTCGGGATAAACTGCCGGTCATCTCTCACAATGTCTATAAACAATGCTTCACAGTTTTCGATAGACATATTGACAACAAAAGCCATTTTCATCAATGCAATTAAATATCAAACAACCTTGCACACCTTAGAAAAACTCTAAGCAGAATGAAAGTGTGTCTAGTCACTTAAAACAGAGTATAACTTTGTATACACAGTCCCTCAAATATTCTAACCATTTCTTGAAAGAAACTATTTTCAACATGAATTATACTGTATAGGTTAGGTCGCATTTAGGTATAAAAGGTAATCTTTGCAAAAATACAGAAATAAAACTGTTATTTCTTCATCGGTTTGTGATTCATGACAGTCTGGTTACAACATTTATGGTTTCTTAGAAGTGTGTGTGTTTTTCCTGAAAATACAGTTTTAAAGTATTTTGTGGTGTTATGATTCACTCAGTGTCAATTCCTGGGTTTCAGAAAAAAAATATTAGAGTAGCTGGCAGACAGTTTTTCACAGGATGGGTTTGAATTCAGCAGTCTGCAAACACTTTACAGGATGGGTGCTGATAGATTCTTGAGTAATTACAGGCTGCAAAACTCAACGAAGGCCTGAATTCTTTAAAAAATAGGCCTACAGGCACTTAAATCCACACAGGCTAGTGGCTCGCACTTGAGAAGAAAGAACAGTAAAACCCCTGGCCCTAAACATTTGCTTATGTAATTTATCTTATTAAATAAAGAACCAAGTCTAAAAACAAAGATTATAAGAAAAAGTCTAAAGCAACAAAAAGTGTCTAACAAAACACAAACTTCAAGCAAGAAATGTAATTAAGAATGAAAAAAACAAATTCTCAAATCAAAAACCAAAATCAGAGCAAAATTCCAAAACCAAAATAACCTTGTAATGGGACAGGTCAAGGGGTCACTTGAAACAAAAGGGTTTGTTTTTAAATATTGATTTGCATTTACTGAAAGGGGTGAGTGTGGTGTTGTTCCAGCAAGGCATATGTATGAAGCAGATAAGCCAGCTGTTGTGAGGGGACATGCCTTGGGCCATGGGAATATGGAAAGAATGTGTATAATTATGCATGTGCCTGGAAGACATGCCAATGGTAAAAGATAATTAGTTTAATTACTAAGGTGATGACAAATGAGAATAAGGGTGCCTGTTGAGTGTGGTGAACTGATGACCACAAGACAAGTTAAAAGTGTTGGGGGGCAGATGTAGCTAGAAGAAGAAGGAAAGAAAAAATGAAAGAAAGATGAAGGTAGTTGGACATACTATGTGGGTTCCCATGATAAAAGGGTAAAGGCAGAGAGAAGACCCGTAGAGGGCAATCTGTAGGAGTAAAAGAACAGAGCAATCCCTTTTCTAAATCCCATGAGGAAGAGTTATGGTCAGCCATGGGATTCCCCATATTTCATAACTTTTAGCTCTAATGACAGGTTGGATGAATGGGTAACTTTTACTTTTTTCTTTTTTATTTGTTGCCCTGATCTGTAGTGGGGCCACATAGTGGGTTTTATGTGTGTGTGTGTAGGTCCTATTGAGTGATTTTTAAATGGGAATAACACTGATCGCGCCGATTCCTATTTGTAAATTGGGGTCTGTGCCTTTAAACTAATCCATAGGGGCTTGTGGGATTTGTAGTTTGTATGTACCAATAAAACCGGAAGAGAAGGATGTGGCAGAACTTCATCACCAGCTGCTCCCAAATCTTTTGCTAACTGGACATTCATAGCAGAGAAGGACAGTGCTTGGCGGTGAGTTCTTTTTCCTCCGATATTTGGCAAGGTGGTAAATTGGTTCAATCCTCTTAATTCATGTAATGATATAGCCAAGTTAGCACTGCACAAATATCATCTACTGTAAGTACATAAATTTAATGAAAATGTCTCTGCATGATGCTGCTGCTGCTCATTATTATAAGGTGATGTGTCTTGTGTATGTGAACACTAAAGGGAATGCCTGATTACTACAAGACATTTCACACACTGCATGAGGGGGCCCAGCAGCTGTAATGTTAGTGTTGGGGACATGGTTGGGGTTTATTGGAGGGCCATAAAAAGGCTGACCAATGGACATTGTCCCTTAATCCTAAATGTGTGAGTTCTATACTTACCATTCACTGGCAGAAGCTCCTTCAGGCCAAATTTCATTCACTAACAAAAAACATAATACCTGTAAAAGACTGTGCTATGCAGGACCTTCTCACATTCTCACCCCTCAGTGTTCCCCCACCTTAATACTTTTAATATAATCCAGGCCTACATTTTTGTTAACAAACTGACCAATTCTGTTTGGACACTAACTGGGTGGGGTTAATTGTGAACGTTTTAGCAAACAGAACACAAAGAGTAAGTGTTAATGGCTGCTTTTCTGATAGCCTAAGGTTTCTGTTTATCACCTCTTTTAGATAGATAGATAGATAGATAGATAGATAGATAGATAGATAGATAGATAGATAGATAGATAGATAGATAGATAGATAGATAGATAGATAGATAGATAGATAGATAGATAGATAGTGTGGCAGATGGCCAGGGAACTTATCTGGCTGGAATGCCTATATGGTGGAAGGACCTGGGGCAGAGTACTCGCATAGGGCATTATCTCCCCTGAAGAACTAGATGGCAGCCTTCCTGGGTTGCAGCAGTGTTTCATTCTTCCACAGGGCAACATGATGTGGAGTTCAATACAACCCTGTTGGGTTCCGTGGTCTCCGCCAGGGGTGCTGCAGGAACTGCTGTGCCCTTTATTGCAGCACTTCCAACACTCCTGGAAGTGCTAAAAGAGTTAGATTATGGGACACCTGGAGCACTTCCGGTTGCTCTATAAAAGAAGCTGCATCACTCCATTCTTGGTGTCAGAGTCAGGAGGATGAGAAACAAAGCTTGCCAGGAGAAGTGGAGGCAGAAGAGAAACAGAAAAGAAAAGAAAGTGCTATGTGAAACTGCTATTTGTGCTGGCTTTACTGTGCTGAGCAGGTGGGAAACAAGGGAAACTGTTTCTCACAGGAAAAAAATGTTAAAAGTGTGTGCTGAACTTGTAGCCTGCGTCTGTGCGTGGCAGGTTTGGGGAGCTGTACACCCCTTGTACTTCACAAGTGGCGTAGTCAGCAGGATTCCTGGCTGTCTGCAAGGCAGGGACCTACAAATTTATTCTTGCGGCGATCTGACACTCCAGCACAAGCTCACACACATGGCAGCACAGCAGCGGCCAAACGCATGCTGTCGTTACTGGCGAGCAGATCATCTTGCCGGAAAGAGAGGCCACCCAGAAGAAAGAAGCTCTGGATTTACAAGTTAGGCACCTGACCCAGGGACGATCCGCCCTGTGAATGTTATATATCTGTTCTGTGTGCCTACCTCCTAGATGGAGAATGCCCAGATCCATGTCTGTGGTTGAAGCATACTGAGCCATAATAAGAATGGTTTTCAGTTGTTTCTTTTTTTATTTTATTTGATCTGTGTAACAGTGCCTTATGTTTTTGTACTTTCCTGCTGCAAACAATATTCCCTCAGGAATACTAAAGGAACACAGGAAACCATCTCATTACAGTAAGGGCTTGGCCACAACAGGGAACTGCAAACAGCCAAATCTTTATTTTCCTTTCTGCCATGCCCCCTTCGTTACAAACCTCATCCCTCTTTTCTCTCTTACTCCTTGTCATTCACCTGCCCAATATCCTGGCAATCATTAATCCTAATCAACCCACGTGAAAAAATTAGAAACTGAAATATGCAATTACTAAAAACAATGTTACAAATAACAATATTAATACAGCAAACCACAAAATTGGCAGCAGTCAAGAAAAGAAAATTGAAACAAATCAAAACAGTATGTGTCAGATGAGAAATTGCTGAATGATGGGTGGATTTATATGTTAAATACTATAGTACTGTATCTAACACAAGTAAACAACATAGTGTCTCCATCTCTAAAAAGAAACCCATTCAAACTATCTCTGTGCTGCACATGGTGTACTAGAAGCTGTAGGCATCCGAGGTAACCTACGCAACTGGATCTCTAGTAGGTTAACTGGCAGGAGATAAAGAGTATAGATACGAGCAGAATGCTCCATAAGGAGCAGGTTCATCAGTAGAGTCCATCAGGGGTCTGTTCATGGACCGTTACTTTTTCTAGTTTATATTAATGACATTGCTTCTGGTATAGTTAGCAAACTTGTCAAATTCACAGATGCCACTAACACTGGAAGGATGGCAGACACTAAGGAGGCAGCAAAAAGAATTAAAAATGACATGGACAACATTCAGAACTGGGTGAACACATGGAAAATGCAGTTTAATGTAAAAAAGTGCAAATTGGCTACACATGAACAAAAGGAACATCAATTATAAATACAGAATGAGAGACACTACCGTACAGGAAACAACTTCTGGAAAGGATTTTGGGGTATGTGCAACATTTTCATTGACTAAGCAATGCACAAAATCAATTAAAAAGGGAAATAAAATGTTAGATTAGGTCATAAAAACTTGATTTTAAGTCAAGGGACGTTATGCTCAAACTATATAATGTAAGACCACATCAGGAGTATTGTGTGCAGTTCTGGTCATCATGGTACAAAAAGGCAAAGCAGCAACCAGACGCATGCCAGGACTTAAGGATATGTCCTACTAATACATACTTAGAGAATTAGGTTGGTCTCGTCCGCTATAGGAGATGGACGTCTGAAGCAGAGCTCCGCTAGCAGCGGCTTTATTTTCCCACATATTTCATATTATTTAGAGGTATCCTGTATTTAACCCGACCAAGGAACTTCCACTACAATATACAAGCATGAGTAACAAGAAGAAACGTCAGAAAGAACCGGAAAAGAAACTTAAAGCTGCTTCAAAGTCTGGACAGACATCCGGCCCGAGTGCAAGGTATGGCCTCTCGGAGACTGACCTGGAACAGGCAGACGAATGTGTAGATTTCCTAGAACTCCGCTCCATTGTATTGTCTCCAGTCGAGAGTGAAAATGGGAGCGAAGGTGGAAGTGATACAGGTCGCAATGGATCGCCGATTTCTGAGGATCATCCGAGACTAGAAAAGGCCCTGCAGGATGTGCTCTCATCTACTCATTGCGAGCCCACAGCACCTGCTGTAACAGTAGCTGCATTTCCACTCACATGAAATCCAAAGCGAACTGTCCGAACTGAAAGAGATGATTGCTACACTGGCTGCCGCCATGGCTTACGGCTATAAATGAGCTTAAGAAGGATAACAAGAATGAGCTTAAGAAGGCTAACATGGAGCTTAAGAACAAGCTTAAGAAGGATATCATCGAGATTAAAAAGGATAACAAAGACCGGGAAACGCGTCTATTTAAACGTTTTGATGTGAACTTTAAAGGCATGTTGGAGAAATTAGAGGAACACATCGAAGAAAATAGATCCAAACTGAAAATGCTTGCCGACCAGATTAATGAGGTTACAGATCAGTTGGATGGCGTTAAGCAGGCATTCACGGCTCGAGTTGAAAGAGCAGAACAATTGCCATCTAACGCCGATGAAAAAGCTACAGCTGCGAATTCCGAATGCAAAAAACTCGGAGATACACTTGCGGCCCTGGAAGATGGGTACAGTAGAAACAATATAAGAATTGAGGGTATACCTGAGAAACGAGAAAGCTCAAACAAAGTGAAATTTGCAGTAGAATTACTCTCTAAAATAATTGGAGATGACTTTAAACTCGACATTGAGATAGCAGCTGCTTATCGCACATACAGATCAAGCACCTTTAAACCTAGGTCTTTTATTGTCCGCTTCGAGCGACTACGATGTAAGCTTGATGTGATGGCACTTCCCAGACACAAGCAAGAGATTATATTTGAATATAATCTTATTCGTATTTTCCCCGACTTCTCACCATTAACAGCTGCAAAACGCGCAGCCTACTTTAACATTAAAAAGTTGCTACAGAAAGCCGATATCAAATACAGCCTCTTGTATCCCGCCAAACTGAAAGTGGAAGTTCAAGATCAATATTATATTTTTTCAAGCAAGGAAGAAGCTGAAAAGGAACTAAAGAAGCTGTTTCCAACACTCTTTTGAAAGTTAATAAGGAGCCGTATTCTGTCAAGGCATGGGAAGGACCTATCATCTGCTCTCGGATCCACTTTTAAAGAGACTGGTATTATAATTATACATCCTTTTCTTTACTTGGACATTATATGTTTATGTCTTAAAAGTGAGTGTGGAAGTGTGGAAGTAATTAAAGTAGGATTTTTTTGTTTTTTTTTGTTTTTTTTACTACCTTAAAGTAGACAATTTAACATCATACTCTTGGTTTATTGCTATTTCTACTATTACATTACTATTACATTTATACTATTACATTAGGAATTACTATGTTTATCCTAGACTACTTTTTAAAATCATTCCCAGGGTTCATTCTTTTTTTATCTTAATATCTTAATATCTTAAAATTGCTGAAGATTACTTTAAGCTTAAAGACTGTTAATGATTATATTTTCGGCAGATAGTATTAAGAATTCAGCCTCAATAGATATCTCTTTGTTTTAATTCTCTAACGCCGCTGCGGGGTGGGGTTTGTTTTGTTTTGGACGTCTCTTTGTATGTCAGAGGACCAGGGGGGTATTTTTCGTACGTGGATTACTCGCTTAGCCGGATGTAATTGTTGATGATTTGGCCTGATCCTGGATCTGTCGGTTTTTCGAAACTCTTGCTAGAAGTGTTGTCATAGCAACGCATCCTAATCCTCAAACCTGCTCGGAGCAGGTTTGTTCTATGTAAACAAGGATTAGCTCACACACGTAATCAGTGACGGTGCGTGGAATTCATCCAGTCATGGCTTCGCCGTTCATGAATGAGTGACCATTTGATATTGGTGCGCAAATTATACGAAGAGAATTTCATATAGAGAGGGGTTTGCGTGATTGGCAAGAACCTTTATTGCTCCCGAAGGAAATTCTTTTCGAAAGATACTGCTTTAGCCAGGAGGGAATATTGTACCTCAAAGATGTATTAGCACCTTATATTCAAAGTCAAACACGGCGAAGTCAGGCTCTCACAATCACACAGACAGTATGCATTGCTTTGAGGTTTTTTGCAAGCGGCACTTTTTGTATATACTGTAGGTGATGCAGAGCATTTATCTAAAAGTGCAGTTTGCCAAGCAATTTGTAAAGTCTGTTTGGCACTGAAATATTTCCTTCGGGTTTTTATAGTGTTTCCTGGACACCTGCGAGTGCAGACAATAAAAGAGGTGTTTCATGCCATTGCAGGTAGGTAATACACAGGCAAAAAACACCCACAGTTCCATAAAGAATCTCACAATCAGCCTAACATTCTCATTACCCAGGATTTCCAAATGTGATTGGGGCACATGGGACTGATCAGAGTGGAGTTTGATCAAACATTATTTGGAAAATGTACCTCTCCTCCTGATGAATAATCAGACACAGTGTGTCTCATCAAGTATTTGACCTTTGTCAATATCTCGTAGGTCAGACACAAGTTCTAGGGATATGACATTCCCTGCAACTGACCCAACAAAAAAAAGAGGGCTATATGGAACATACCTGTGGCACACATGGAGGACAAATATATGCAATGACCATCCTTTACCTGAAATGAAGTGACCACTGCATTCTGCTACTGGTTCTGAGGAGGAGCTTCCCCCTGGAATGCTCTCAGAAACAGGACGATGGGCATTTTGCTGGACAGCCAACTCTTCTGCAGGGGTTAGGTCTAGACTGCATGGACCTCCACCTGTTTTTTGCTTATTAGCTTTAAAATTAATGTTATTTACATTATATATGATTCTTTATGTCAACAATTCTTTAAATAGTTATATACCAATATTTACCAGTTTGAAGTATATTC
Organism: Erpetoichthys calabaricus; assembly: GCF_900747795.2. Taxonomy (NCBI): domain Eukaryota; kingdom Metazoa; phylum Chordata; class Cladistia; order Polypteriformes; family Polypteridae; genus Erpetoichthys; species Erpetoichthys calabaricus. The sequence goes on from NC_041400.2 coordinate 55,599,265, forward strand.
TTGTACTTCACTTTAACCTGTTCCCATGTTCTCCTTGTGCTCATGTTTGATCTGGAATTATGACATATTAAATAATAATTAATCTGACACATAGGAAATGAAACGCTGCTTTCAGTAAGTACAATGCACACTACTTAGCGTTTAATTTGTCGGCCACTTTTTGCCAGCCGTTTTTTCTGGTTTGGGCTGCTTTTGCAGTGTTACCCCTTGTGCATATTAAATCTTGAAATTCTTCATGTCCTTTGAATAAAAGGGCTTGCTCCGCTTGCGTGAGAAAAAAAAATGCGGCTGTTCTTTCGTCATTTTGTTACAGCCTATCAAAGACATGCTGATCATGTTTTCTAGACTCAATATATATGGGCTTTTCAATCAGTGCGGGCGCGCGCATTCATCTGGGATGATTAGATCCAGCTAGACTAATCTAATACACCGCTGCGTTTGAAAAACCGACTTATCTGGATGAGTTTCACCGGCATTAACTCATCCAATCATCTTGGATGATTTAAGCAACGTACAAAAAATACCCCCCAGGACATCGCAAAGTGGGATCAAGCCTCATGTGTGGAGGCAAAATTGGGGGGTGGGGGGATAAAGGGGGGAGAGAAGGAGAGCAGGCTATATCTAATCTATTCTTCTAATCCTTATAACTATAAATATCAATGCAACAATAGGCTAAAATGCAATAACTCATGGGGAATTTTGACATTAAGATTAAAACTGCCTCACTACCAGTTAAAAACTATCAAATGACATTTAAAACTCAGAATCAATGTCTCCATGATGGGACAGTTAACTTTGTGAGCTGGAATGTTAAAGGCCTGAATCATGAATTAAAGAGAAAGAAAGTATGCTCTCACCTAACAGGCTTAAACGCTAAAATAGTATTTTTACAGGAGACCCACTTACTAAGCAAGGATCAGTTCAGACTACAAAAAGATCGGACTGGCCAAATGTTCCATTCTAGCTTTATAAAGAAAACTAAAAGGGTGGGAATTCTCATACACAGAACAGTTCCATTTGTAGCATCAGATGTAGTATCGGACCCTGAAGGGAGATATGTGATGGTCATGGGCAACTTATTTAACAGTAAAATGATTTTGATAAATGTTTAAGCACCCAATGTCGATGATAAGGAATTCATGCAAAATCTATTTGCATCCATTCCCAATGTGAACACTCATAAAATTATAATGGCTGGGGATTTTAATTGTGTTTTAAATCCACTCTTAGATAGGACTCCTGTGACGGGGGAACGACATCTAATACTGCAAAGACAATTACACAGTTTCTAAATGACCACAACTTATCAGACCCCTGGAAGTTTCTTAACCCAAACTCAAGTACATATTTGTTCTACTCACCAGTGCATTATAGCTACTCAAGAATTGATTATTTTTTTACAGATAATAATTTCCTGCCTACGATTAAATCATACAAATACGACACAATTGTTATCTCCGACCATGCCCCTCTAGTCTCGGAGCTAAAATTATTAAGCCCCTCACACTCACCTCGCAGATGGCGTCTTAACCCTCTTCTATTGGCAGAAGAGAACTGCAGAGAATTTATATCCAAACAAATCAGCTTCTTCCTAGAGACAAACACGGCCACAGAGGTTTCTGCAGGAACACTCTGGGAAACTCTAAAGGCCTTCTTAAGAGGACAGATTATTTCATATCTTTCCCACAGAAATAAATTAGAAACCAAGAAAGTGTTAGAGCTAAGAAGTGAAATTACTAGAATAGATGAAGAACAAGCCAGGCGTCCAAGTGAAGCTCTTCACAGGAAAAGGCAGGCCCTGCATACAGAACTTAACATCTTAACAACTAAAGAAACTAAACAACTTATTTATAAGTCAAGACATCATTACTATGAACACGGAGAAAAAGCTAATAAGCTTTTAGCTCAACAAATTCACAAACAAGAAGTTCGCAATGCAATACTAGTAATCACCAACACGAATGGAGAATAAATCATTGACCATAAAAATATAATGCACGCATTTAGAGATTATTATAAATCCTTATATTCTACTGAGTTCAAAGAAGACAACACACAATCTAATGCATTTCTGGATACATTACAGACACCACAAATAGATGCTTTAAGTGCTGAGGAACTGGATAAACCTCTGACGCTAACAGAATTACTAGATGCTATAAAGTCACTTTAAAGCGGGAAATCAGCATGCCCTGATGGTTACCTCGTAGAATTTTATAAGAAATTCTCCACTCAGCTAGCTCCCCTCTTATTGGCAACATTTACAGAAGCTAGAGACAAACAAATACTACCTCAAACATTTTGTCAAGCATTAATCACTGTCTTTCCTAAACAAAATAAGGACTTGTTACAATGTGCATCATACAGACCAATTTCACTCCTGAATAATGATGTTAAGATACTCTCAAAAATTCTAGCTAGAAGGATGGAGAAAGTGTTGCCCTCGGTAATATCACAGGATCAAACTGGATTTATTAAAGGCCGACATCTATCTTCCAATCTCCGACGCTTGTTTAATGTTATATATTCACCAGCAAAATCAAACACTCCAGAGATATTACTATCATTAGACGCAGAAAAAGCATTTGATATGATTGAATGGAACTACCTTTTCACTGCATTGGAGAAATTTGGGTTTGGCCCGAATATTTGTGCATGGATCAAACTACTGTACACCAATCCAGAAGCTTCAGTTTGTATTAATAACACTTGTTCAGACTACTTTAACTCTTTTAGGGCTAATTTTTTTTTTTTTCTTTTCTCCCAGGGCTGAATATTTTTCCAGAAAATAACTTTTTTAAAAAAAGAACACAAAACAATTGTTTAACATATCAAATCAACAAAAAATATTTATTTTTGACAAATATAACTGTTTTGCATTTTGTATGAGCCTGCATACTATATAATTTAACATATTATTATTGCACATACTGTACATGCTACAAGGCAAAGTCCTGCAAAGTATGATATCGCTCAAAGCAGCCAATTGCATGCATTGCCACGTTGCACTGCTTACAATATGTGTTGCACTGGTGCCTCTTTTTGAGTAGTCTATTGCTGCACACAACACAGTCAGGCTTATACTTTTTATCCTCATATGTGGCAGGAAAGTGGCGCTCAGTCAGCCTGTCTGGCACTGCTCTTTGTGCTGGCCTTCCTCGCTTTGCAAAAGGCACTCCGACATATTCTTCCAGCAAGCTGTCAACCACCTTCTTGCGGAAATCTGCCGCAGTCATAGTGCTGTCACTGTTTGCCTGCTTGAATAATAGAAATCCGTTTGTGAGTGCAATCTCACGCAGGCGATGGTACACAGTGTGGTACCACTTGGTGGAATTATGGCCGTAAGCATATGTCCCCAGCATCTGATCCAGTCGATCTACACCAGCCATTTTACAATTATACTCTTCAAGCGCAACAGGCTTGTCCAGCTTCCTACCTGCTGGGTTTCCCTTTGAACGAATTGTTTTTTCACATAAATTGTTAGTGTGAACTGTACTAAGGCAAGTGACCCGTTTGACATCATGCCATGCCAATGCCACCAAGTTATCCGCCCGCATGAAAACAGGATTGTCCCCTCTTTTCAACTTCAGCCTGTCTGGCTTCAGCTGTAAAGGCATGTGTCTCCTATTCACCCTGACTGTGCCACAAGCTCCTATTCCCCTGCTCTGTAGCTCCATGAACAACACTGGAGATGTATAGAAATTGTCCATGTAAACAACATGTCCCAAATGTTCATACCCCTGAAGCAGCTCCAGCACAACCTGAGTTGTCAAAGGACAGTTCTCTCTCTGAAAAGAATGCTTTCCTGTGTAAGTAATTACTTTCAGGCAGAAGCCAGTGTTTGCTTCTGCCAGTACAAAGTCCTTTATGCCATACTTGGTGGGCTTGTCTGGCATATATTGTCTGAAAAAAAGCCGTCCCTTATATTTTACCATGGATTCATCCACAGACAAATCACGGCCAGGCTGATAAAATTGTTTATATGTAGGCTCCACAATGTCAAGCAGGGGCTGAACTTTGTACATCGGATTATAGCCTGGCTCACCCCTTGGAATTTGCTCCTTGTTATCACAAAAGTGAATGAAGCTTTGCAGCAGCACGTACCGATCACGCGGCATAACCTGTCCAAAGCCACCCGGTGACAAAGCACGTTTGGACCAATGCTCCCTGAAATTATATCGCCAGTCCAGTCCCATCTCAATCTGCAATGCCACAAAGCCCTTCACCTCGTCTTTTGTTGTGGGTTTCCACTTTGAAAAACGAGATCGCGGAGCGAGCGCATCCCGCGATTCAAAAAATTGTTCAGCATACCTGTTTGTCTCTTCAGATATCAGCTGAAAAACTGCCTCAGGAAAAAACAGTTTGAAATAGTCCAGCGGCTTGTAATCCGTTGTGTCCAGCAGCAAGCCGTGCCTTCTTGTAAAGTCAGTTAGCCAGATCGGCTCCCATGGATAAATTTCTGGGTATTCCTCCCATGCGAACCTTGCCGTAGGTGTACTGGCAGCGCGAATGCGCTCAGCTGCCAGCTGAGGCGGCATCAGCTGGTCTCCGATCGGCTGATGCCGGCTCCTCAATCTCTTCCTCAATCTCTTGATCGCTGTCTATGAAATCCGACTCTGATTTCTCAGAGTCGGGCTCCGCGATTATGCGCAAAATGTCTTCTGCCGAGTATTTTCTTTTCTCAACTCGCTTCGCTCCCTCGTGAGATGTTGCTGCCATCTTGTCTTTGTTAGTGTTTGTTTACATTTCGCAACTCACGCACACTTAAGGATCATTTGCTGAGTCAACAAGTCTAGCATTCCTCCAAGCACAGAGGGAATGCCTGTGACGCGACAGTGTGTTTTGTCGCCATTAACAGCTGATTGTCGCCCTCTATCCCTGGATGTCGACTTTTGTCGACATGCGCCCTCAACCCCTCCTGTCGACAAAAGTCAACATCCGCCCTAAAAGAGTTAAGCTAGAACATGGTACCAGACAAGGATGTCCCTTGTTGCCACTGCTGTTTGCAATCACCATTGAACCACTGGCGGTTCACTGTCGAAATTCTTATCAGATAAAGGGGATTATCAGAGAAGGACTGGAACAGAAAATTTCTCTATATGCAGATGATATGGTTTTATATATATATCAGACCCAGAAAACACTGTCCCTGCAGTTTTAACAGCACTAACAGAATTTCAAAAGATATCTGGTCTTAGAATTAATCTAAATAAAAGTATACTCTTTCCAGTGAATTCACAAGCATATAATATTATATTGGACACCCTACCTTTTACCATAGCAGATCAGTTGAAATACCTAGGGGTAAATATCACAAGTAAACATAAAGCTCTTTATCAACAAAATTTTGCCGTCTGTATGGAAAAAATTAAGCAAGACTTGCATAGATGGTCAACCCTTCATCTCACTCTAGCCGGAAGAATTAACGTTGTTAAGATGAATATCCTTCCTAAACTTCTTTTTTTATTTCAAAACATTCCAATATATGTATCAATAAATTGTTTTTTAAACAATTAGATTCAACAATAACCTCATTCATTTGGAACTCAAAACGCCCACGTATCCGAAGAGCGACCCTACAAAGACCTCACGCAGAAGGTGGCATGGCTTTACCTAATTTTCAGTTTTATTACTGGGCATCAAACATACAAGCCATAAAAACCTGGACACAAATATATGAACATACACAGGCTTGGTCCGCAGTAGAAGTAAAATCCTGTAGTACTTCTTTAAACTGCCTGCTCTGCTCTCCAATAAATGCAAATTATCGCAAATATACTAATAACCCAATTGTGCTTTACTCACTCAGAATATGGAACCAACTTAGAAAGCATTTTAAGATGGAAAATCTTTTATCCGCGGCACCTCTGTAAGAGAACAACCTCTTTCAACCCTCGCAAACATATCCAGTTTTTAATACCTGGAAAAGTCTTGGGATTAAAATGCTCAGAGATCTTTATATAGACAACATATTAGATAGATAGATAGATAGATAGATAGATAGATAGATAGATAGATAGATAGATAGATAGATAGATAGATAGATAGATAGATAGATAGATAGATAGATAGATAGATAGATAGATACTTTATTAATCCCAAGGGGAAATTCACATACTCCAGCAGCACCTTACTGATACAAAAAAACAACATTAAATTAAAGATTGATAATAATGCAGGTAAAAAAACAGACAATAACTTTATATAATGTTAACGTTTACCCCCCCGGGTGGAATTGAAGAATCACATAGTTTGGGGGAGGAACGATTTTCTCAGTCTGTCAGTGGAGCAGGACAGTGACAGCAGTCTGTCGCTGAAGATGCTCCTCTGTCTAGAGATGACACCGTTTAGTGGATGCAGTGGATTTTCCATAATTGATAGGAGCCTGCTGAGCGCCCGTCGCTCTGCCACAGATATCAAACTGTCTAGCTCCATGCCAACAATATAGCCTGCCTTCCTCACCAGTTTGTCCAGGCGTGCGGCGTCTTTTTTCTTAATGCTGCCTCCCCAGCACACCACCGCGTAGAAGAGGGCGCTCGCCACAACTGTCTGATAGAACATCTGCAGCATCTTATTGCAGATGTTGAAGGACGCCAACCTTCTAAGGAAGTATAGCCGGGTCTGTCCTTTCTTACACAGAGCATCAGTATTGGCAGTCCAGTCTAATTTATCATCCAGCTGCACTCCCAGGTATTTATAGGTCTGCACCATCTGCACACAGTCACCTCTAATGATCACGGGGTCCATGAAGGGTCTGGGCCTCCTAAAATCCACCACCAGCTCCTTGGTTTTGCTGGTGTTCAGGTGTAGGTGGTTTGAGTCGCACCATTTAACAAAGTCATTGATTAGGTCCCTATACTCCTCCTCCTACCCACTCCTGATGCAGCCCACGATAGCAGTGTCATCAGCGAACTTTTGCATGTGGCAGGACTCCGAGTTGTGTTGGACATCCGATGTATATAGGCTGAACAGGATCGGAGAAAGTACAGTCCCTTGTGGCGCTCCTGTGTTGCTGACCACAATGTCAGACGTGCAGTTCCCAAGACACACATACTGAGGTCTGTCTTTAAGATAGTCCATGATCCATGCCACCAGGTATGAATCTACTCCCATCTCTGTCAGCTTGTCCCTAAGGAGCAGAGGTTGGATTGTGTTGAAGGCGCTAGAGAAGTCTAGAAACATAATTCTTACAGCACCACTGCCTCTGTCCAAGTGAGAGAGGGATTGATGTAGCATATAGATGGTGGCATCCTCCGCTCCCACCTTCTCCTGATATGCAAACTGCAGAGGGTCGAGGGCATGTTGAACCTGTGGCCTCAGGTGGTGAAGCAGCAGCCTCTCCATGGTCTTCATCACATGTGATGTCAGAGCAACAGGCCGGAAGTCATTCAGCTCACTAGGACGTGATACCTTTGGGACTGGGGTGATGCAAGATGTTTTCCATAGCCTCGGGATTCTCCCCTGTTCCAGGCTCAGGTTGAAGATGCGCTGTAGAGGACCCCCCAGCTCCGATGCACAGACCTTCAGCAGTCGTGGCGATACTCCATCTGGACCCGCTGCTTTGCTGGCACGAAGTCTCCTCAGCTCTCTTCAGCAGAAGGATGTGTGGAGAGTGCAGTACTCCGAGGTGAGAGTGAGAGTGGGTTAGGGTGGTCAAACCTGTTAAAGAAGTTGTTCATTTGGTTTGCTCTCTTCACGTCTCTCTCGATGGTGGTACCCCGCTTCAAGCTGCAGCCAGTGATGATCTTCATCCCATCCCACACTTCCTTCATGCTGTTATTCTGCAGCTTCTCCTCCAGCTTTCTCCTGTACTTCTCCTTTGCCGCCCTGAGCTGGACACGGAGTTCCTTCTGCACGCGCTTGAGATCATGCTGATCACCGTCTTTAAAAGCCCTTTTCTTCTGGTTCAAAAGGCCCTTGATGTCACTTGTAATCCATGGCTTGTTGTTAGCATAGCAGCGTACAGTTCTTACTGGAACTACAATGTCCATACAGAAGTTGATGTAGTCAGTAGTGCAGTCAACAACTTCCTCAATGTTCTCACTATGTGATCACTGCAGGATATCCCAGTCTGTAGTTCCAAAACATTGTCTCAGAGTATTCTCAGCCTCTGGGGTCCACTTCCTGAATGATCGTGTGGTTGCAGGTAGGACCCTCACTTTTGGTTTGTAGTGAGGCTGAAGCAGAACCAGGTTATGATCTGCTTTCCCAAGCGCAGGCAGAGGGGTGGTGTTGTATGCGTCTTTAACGTTTGGATACAGTAAATCAATAGTCTTATTTCCCCGGGTGTAACAGTCCACATACTGGGAGAAGGCAGGTAATGTTTTGTCCAGCGTCACATGGTTAAATTACGTTCAAAATTCAACCTCCCAGCTACACATTTCTTTCACTATCTTCAAATTAGAAATTTTGTTAAACAGAAACTGCCCGATTTTCCTCACCTCGTAGCCTCCACAATGCTGGAAAAAATACTGCTCAGTTTCGAGGAATTAAACACCATTTCCGCATTATATAAAATCCTATTAGAGTCCTTACCTTTCAAAGATCCAAGAGAACATTGGGAAGAAGATCTCTTAATCAATATATCACAAAAGAAGTGGAAGGTAGCAAAGCAGAGAATTCACTCGAGCTCCATATGTGCAAAGCATAGAATTATTCAACTAAAAACTATATATCGAGCTCATCTGTCTCGCTTAAACCTGTTGAAAATGTTTCCAGGGCAGGATCCAACCTGCGAACGCTGCAACCAAGCTCCTGCCTCACTGGGTCACATGTTCTGGGCCTGCACCAAATTAACATCATTTTGGACCAAAATTTTTAAGTGCCTCTCAGACAGCCTTAGTATCACAATTCCTCCTAACCCATTAACAGCTGTGTTCAGTGTTCTTCCAGACGGACTTGAAGTGGAGAAAGACAAGCAAACAGTGATTGAATTCACTACACTTTTGGCACGCAGACTTATTCTGTTAAATTTGAAGAATCCTAACTCTCCTCTGATAAGTCAGTGGGAAACCGATGTTTTATATTATTTGAAATTGGAAAAAATCAAATTCTCAGTTAGAGGATCTGTACAAAATTTTTTCAAAACCTGGCAGGATCTAATCAATATTATTTTAGAATAAGAGAAACTATTACCACATTTAATTCCCTTTCTCCATTTCTTATTTACCTATATATATTTCTCCCTTTCTTTTGTTTATTGTTGCCTTATTAAAAAGCCCTAAGCAATTCTCCTTTGCTAATCTCTCCTTCTCAGGAGTGGGGTCTGATTTGTCTTCAGTTTTGTTTTTGTTAAAAATTGATCTATTTGTATGGAATGATTACAATAAAAATTAATAAATAAAAATAAATAAAATAATACATACTTAGAGAATTAAACCTGTTTAGTCTCAAGTAGAGGAGACTGCATGGAGACGTAATCCAGGTATTTAAAATCCTCAAAGGTATTGATAAAGTAGATCCAGAAACAGCCTTTTGGCTTAAGGGTGAATCACACACTCAAGGACATCAGTGGAAATTAAGAGGGAAGTGCATTTAAAGCTGAAGCCAGGAAACACTTCTTTATGCACAATTGTAGGACTCTGGAACACACTACCAAGACATATACTGTAGTTGAAGCAAAAATTTGACAGCCTTTAAGAAAAATCTGGATAAGATATTGAGACAGCTTAGCTATTAGCTAAACAAACTGGCTTAATGGACTAAATGATCTTCTGTCATTTGTAAAATTTATTATATTCTTATGCTCTTCTTCTTATGTACCCTCACCAGTAAAGTCTGTAAAGCCTCTTCTGAAATTATAATAAGCACATGCTGGTATACAGGCATCTTGACAAACAAAGTTCAAGGCTAATCCAGGCTTTGCTTAGACCAAACATCCATTTGTTGCATCATAGATCTGTGCAGAATACAATGTGTATGTGAGAGTAACAAAAGCATAACTTGTATTGTGACCCGCAATGCATTTCCTGAAAGCACACTTGTAGTATTTGATTGCTTATTACTATTATAGAAAGTGCTCGCTTATGCAATACAATATTAGAAGAAATATATTAGTGTAAATAATGAGGAAGCATTTTTATACTATGTAATAAGATATGCACAAATGAAATATAAAGGGGCACAAATGAATAAATCATTCTTGTACTATATATTGAATGCGTCTAATTTTTGACAATGCCTATCAGAAACCCAATCAATGTGTGTACTGCTCTTTGCATTTTCTGTAAACATTTACTATTTCTAAAACAAAGGGAATGTTATACAATAAAATGCAAAATGTGCAAGTACCAATACACATAACTGTTTACAGTAATTAAAAACATTAAAAATATTTAGGCTCCATCCATCTAATATTAGTGTAAAAAGCCATGATCATTTTTTTTTGTTGTTGTTTCTACATTGTTCAAACAAAATTTTATTTGCTACTAAAACATACTGTTCTATGTACAGTTAATAAGAAAAAAAACATGTAAGACAGCAAACCGTACTGTATACAGTAACTCTGCAATCATATCAAAGAATTCTGCTAGCAAGATAAATTGTGAGAGCAAAGGTCAAGTCAATTATTCATTTCACCAGATGCCAGAGAGACTCATGCAGGCTTATTAAGCATACTTGCTTGTACTTCATTTGTTCTAATTAGCTTAGACATTTATGAAAAAGTGACAGTCTCAAAGTTTGTAGTAAACTTTTTACTGCCGTATTTTAATGTAGCTATTTAAAATGATTACACCAACACATTTTCATTTTATTAGAAAAGCAACAAGCTTGTTCTATTAAAATACTGTATATAATCTGGAAGCAAAATTGTTATCAAAGGGTAAGATACAAACATTACATTTTGAGTATTATTCCAAAATTACATGTAATGTGAAGATTAAAAAAAAAACAATTTAATAAAATAATATTAATACCCATACTTATATATACAGTAGCACCTTTTATGTAGAACATTGATGAGAAAAACATTTTGGAAATACTAATACTATTAAATGAAACCATTAACCACTGGATAGGATAAAGATTTAATACTGAGGGCACAAAAATGTGTAGGTAAAGCAAATACTGTACTTAACAGTTGATGTATTTATACATTTATTTTTATGTTGCTGCAGACAAATAAAAATTAAAATATGCAAACATTACCAGTTCACAATTTTTGTTTGAAGGCTTAGAGAAAAATTTATGGAATTTCTAAAGCAAAACTGAAGAAGAAAATACCACAGAAATGTTATTCCTGACACAATACTAAACAGGAGTCCTTTAGTCCAACATCTTGTAGACCATAGAGAAGGCAGAATGTAAGCAACAGCTGCCTTTCAGTAAATGTGGTCTCTAAGGTGACTAGAGCACAGCAGAGAAAACATAATACACAATTAACATGCAGCATAATGTACTGAAATTAAAATTGAATACATTATGCAGGTGTAATATCAGAAATAGAATCTGTTCAACCATCAAGATTTATTTTGAACATGATCATTATCAAGTTGTGCTACCCATGCCCTGACCAAAATAAATGGAAAGACCTAGTTGAAGAGAGGAGAAAAAATGGATTAATAAAAGCCTTGAAATACATACAGTAGCCCAGTAGGTAAGTCATTGGACATCTAGCTCATTGTTGACATTAGCACTAGAATCCCTGAAGCCTATGAAAATAACTCGTAATCTAGGCCCACCTTAAAGCAATTCGCACCTCTCCATCAGCGTCTTTTGTTTTGTAAATGTGTCGATCAGCACAACCAGCCTGCTGTTCCATCCCACCGCTTGATGGAGCTCAACTCAGGCAAAAAGCTCTCCCAGCGCAAGCAAAGGCTCCTTATCTGCGTGCGAGGTTCCTGGAGTTGTATAGGGTAAATAATACAGTATATCATTATTTGGAATACATGCATTTCATGTGTTTTCCATGTCTACAAAGATCTGGGTAAGTGTAGGATGAAAGAAAATGATGAAAACATACTTAAAGCAAAATTTTTTTCCATGTTAAACTAATAATGACGTGAAGTGTACTGTATAATGTGTGATGACATTAGTCCAAATTTCAAATAAATGCGTGAGCTTTTATTGAAGAATATAACCAAAGAAAAAAAAGCATTTGATTTACATGTTGCTGTCAATGAGTTAAAAAGCTCAAATGTCAATCAACAGGGAACTTATGTGCATTCTTGAAGGGTGCAGAGGTAAAAACCCAAAGGTCCTGGGTTCGAGACCGGCCGCTCTGCATTTTGAGTAGTGAGCTGCTATTATTTTTATTCATATACTAAAAACATACATTTGATCTGAGTCTGTAACACCCGGTATAAATTTTGGCTACTTGTATGTTGTGATGTGAGATTTTACATACAGGGTATAACTTGATGAATATTTTGTATATCTTTATTTGTAATTTAGGCATAGCAATGTAATTTAGTGTTTAGGCGCCAAAAACTTAGGAATGGGTCTGTTTGAATTTTATGACAGGATTTGGGGGATGTGTCTTAAACCAGTTTGCCGAGTGTTTCTTTGCTAAAGTCATTTCTACCCCCGCAAATGGGCTAAGGTGTACTTTAACATATGGTTTGGGGGCAGGTGTTAAGATGTTCTATTTCCCCCATTGATCAGAAGTATGGCTGTTTGGAATTGGCTTGGTTCAGAAGCCTTTAAGTACTACAACGCCCTATTGGCTGAAGGGGTTGGACAGAAAATCTATATATTTACTTGTTTAACCTCACACTCTCTTTCTTACCAACCAACATATGATGAAGAAGTATTTCTCTCTTGCTAACCTGTGATGATGTAGAAGTATCTCTCTCTTACCAACCAACATATGATGAAGACGTATTTCTCTCTACAGGCTGCTAACCTGTGATGATGAAGACAACACAATGAAGAGCACAGCTCAGCAGCCATTTTGAACAGACATGTGGCTGAAAGCTGAACACCAATGATGCCTTAACTAGAGACATTTAAGTAACTACAAGTCTGCGTGCCGCCTGAACTACATATCACCATTTAATCAGGTTGTATGGTTGCCAATATTCAAATATACTTTGCATTTTGTTATTATTTATGAATATTATCAATAATAAATTATGTTATGTGTAACTTAACTTCTGCTTGTCTTTTTACTACATCTAATTGCCTGAGGTTATAGATATAGAAGGGAAGGTGGGGATACATTATATACAATAATACCTTATAAACAGTGGTAAGTCTGTGAGATTAGGCATTCTAAGGCTACATATTAATAATAAAACAGGGGAAAGAAGAGCAATATATATTACTCTACCAAGACAAAACAATTGGCGTAGTCGGCAGGATTTTTGGGGTAACCATGTTTTGCACCCTGTTTGCAAATACTGTTGATGTATATGTGTGTGTATGTATGTGAATTTTAGGGCATCCAGTGTACAAATGCGGTGGAAGTAAAACATTGTTTGGTTGCTGAATGGAATATAACCAACAAAGTGTAGAGACTTCATGTGTGTCACGAGGACACCCGCATGTTTGTTAGTGCTGGTGGTAGTGAGTCCCTAATTAAAGTGCTAGAGAGTGGTGGAACATTGCGTGCGTCATTCATACGGCATTTAAGTGATTAAAGTGCTAGGGAGTGATGGGACATTCATGCATCATTCATATGGCACTTATTTGTTTAGAATCTTGGTGTATGTATGTGTATGTTTGCTTACAGGGGCAAAAGTAGGCCAACCCATAATGAAGGTGGCAAATTGTATTAGATTATAATTGTAGACTCAGAAATGCCTAAATTTATATTAAAGTCAGCCATCTTCCAGTGGAGTGGCAGAAGCAAGCAGGCTAAAGCTAGGAAATGCAAACCTGTAGTGCAGGTAGAGAAAGCAGAAGCTGAGCTGAGCATGCCACAAAATGGAAGGGGGCTGGAAGGATTAAAAGCAGGAAAACAGAAATCTGGTTTAAAGAACACAGCTGCTGTTATAAGAGGTTTACTATCTTGTATTATTGGTAACAAGGAAGATCATAATGAGAAAGAAAATAGCAAAGTGAATGAAAGTGAAAGTTGTGGAATGTTGTGTGAAAGTTTTGAAAGATGTAACAGTTGGTGTGATAATTATGAAGTGCTAGCATGTAGAACACCCACTGCTGAAATGGAAAGCACAGAAAGCAGGGGAAACAAGGAGAGAAAACCACCCATGGTGAAAGTTAGGGCAATAGTTATGGGATCTTACTGGAACCCTAAAACATGGGTGGGTGACTTACCTGAGATAGTTGGGTGCTCAGAAAAAGAGTGGGAATGTGAGTGCGAGGAAATGGAGAGAGATGAAAGGAAGGGAAAACAGCAAGGATGTTTTCTTCCATTATTATTTTCCACTGCACGATAATCTCGAGGTGATTCTGAGGTCTGTCCAGTAGTTAAAGAACATGCTACACCGATAGATATTTCACCACTGTTAACACTAGAATTACCAGAGCCTACGAAAAAACTCGTAAATCCGTCCCACCTTAAATCGCGTCTTAAATCCGTTTGCACCTCTCCGCCAGAATCCTTTGTCATCTAAATGTGCTGATAAAGCTACTAGCAGCCAGCTATTCCATCCCCCCACCGACTTAGAATGAACTTCTCTCCTAGCTCAAGCCTTGCCTTGATTTGATTACCTGGGATTGAAGTGGAGTTTTACAGTGGAAATAATTCTAGCGTTATTTGGAATACACGCATTTCATGTGTGTTCCATTTCTATAGTTGGCTGTGCAAACACATTTTTAAAACAGAAACGTTTTTCATATTCTAATAGTAAATGACAAAATGTAGGCATAAACTATATAACGTATGAAGCCTGAAGTCCATATATCAAAGAAACACTTTCACAAAAGGTACAAATAAAAGAACACGTGCGCCTTCATGCAAAAAAAAAAAAAAAAAAAAAGCCGCGTTAGCATGCCACATTGACTTTCTTACTACAACCGCCGTGGTGGCGTAATGGTATCAGCCCCTGACTGGGAATCAGAGGGTGGCGAGTTCGATTCCGCACGGCTCCACTTCGAAAAATTAACTGCTCTTATTCTTACAATTTTAGAATAACAATATAAATTTGATTTCAGTCTGTAACAGGCGGTGTAACTTATGATACTGGTAAAGGTTAGCTTTTTTTTTTTTTTTTTTTAATTCACTTTTCATTCTCGCAGTCACATTCAGAATCAATCCATACAACCCCATCTGACACAGCTGGTTTCACATAAATAAAAGTGCACTTTTATTCAAGACTATAACCGAAGAATAAAGAAAGCAAGTTACAGTTGGTGATTGATACAACAGCTTGCGTGGTGCAATGTTAAGAACTGCTGATTTCCGATCCGTGCTATATAAAATCATCACATTCAAATATTAACAGTTCCCACACACCCAAGGTCCGCCATTCCTACATTTACAACATGTGTACTTGTTGCAGTGTACACACCTCTCTGTGCTATGGTTCCTATTACAGTGAATGAGCACCTGACACTGTACTTTCTTCCCTGGGGGAAGCTGAGGTCTTAGAACGGAAGTTTGTTGACGCTGTATCATCTTTTCTTTTTCCATTGCCTTTTCCTGTAAGAAGCGACGACGAAGTTCCTCTGCAAGGTGAGCCATGAACACTCTTCTTTTCTCAGCGGACCCCGTGCATGCCTTATACAGTACGTGTGCGTTCATCGCTGCTAGGTCAAGGATGTTGTACAACACAGCAACCGGCCACCTGCGTGTTCCTGTGCGCACTGAACAAGCACGCGCCGTCTGGTCCATGATGTCAACGCCACGCTGGGGAAAAAAGAAAGACAAATATATGTGACATTTTGAAGAAATCATTTTATCACCAGAAGAGCACCAGAATACTTCGTCACACTAATATTTTTTTCATTAGCATACCTTCATGTGGTTGTAGTCTGTGACCGTGTTTGTTTTTTTTTTTTTTTATCTTGCCCAATCTCCACATCATGGTGCATTGTGCTGAGAATGCAGACAGACTTCATCTTTTTGGGCACATACACTGTCAGCATGGCACTGGGAGATCTAAACACCAGCGTGGAGAATTGTTCGTGTACTGAACTGACTTTAGCTGCAGGTGGAAGTTCCCGTCGCACTTTATTCATGGTGCCAAGCAGAGCTGTATTGCGGTGCAGCAGTCTATTAGCCAGCGAAAGTGACGTGAAGAAGTTGTCTGTTGTTACGGTTCTGCCTTTGTCCAGAAATGGCTCCATAAGCTTTATGACCACAGACTCGGAAAGTCTTTCTCCCGTGGGACGACTGGGATCTTTTCCTAAATAAGGAGTGGCATTGCACATGTACTTTGTCTCCAAATCTGCCGCAATCCAAAAAGGCAGAACCGTAACAACAGACAACTTCTTCACGTCACTTTCGCTGGCTAATAGACTGCTGCACCGCAATACAGCTCTGCTTGGCACCATGAATAAAGTGCGACGGGAACTTCCACCTGCAGCTAAAGTCAGTTCAGTACACGAACAATTCTCCACGCTGGTGTTTAGATCTCCCAGTGCCATGCTGACAGTGTATGTGCCCAAAAAGATGAAGTCTGTCTGCATTCTCAGCACAATGCACCATGATGTGGAGATTGGGCAAGATAAAAAAAAAAAAAAACAAACACGGTCACAGACTACAACCACATGAAGGTATGCTAATGAAAAAAATATTAGTGTGACGAAGTATTCTGGTGCTCTTCTGGTGATAAAATGATTTCTTCAAAATGTCACATATATTTGTCTTTCTTTTTTCCCCAGTGTGGCGTTGACATCATGGACCAGATGGCGTGTGCTTGTTCAGTGCGCACAGGAACACGCAGGTGGCCGGTTGCTGTGTTGTACAACATCCTTGACCTAGCAGCGATGAACGCACACGTACTGTATAAGGCATGCACGGGGTCCGCTGAGAAAAGAAGAGTGTTCATGGCTCACCTTGCAGAGGAACTTCGTCGTCGCTTCTTACAGGAAAAGGCGATGGAAAAAGAAAAGATGATACAGCGTCAACAAACTTCCGTTCTAAGACCTCAGCTTCCCCCAGGGAAGAAAGTACAATGTCAGGTGCTCATTCACTGTAATAGGAACCATAGCACAGAGAGGTGTGTACACTGCAACAAGTGCACATGTTGTAAATGTAGGAATGGCGGACCTTGGGTGTGTGGGAACTGTTAATATTTGAATGTGATGATTTTATATAGCACGGATCGGAAATCAGCAGTTCTTAACATTGCACCACGCAAGCTGTTGTATCAACCACCAACTGTAACTTGCTTTCTTTATTCTTCGGTTATAGTCTTGAATAAAAGTGCACTTTTATTTATGTGAAACCAGCTGTGTCAGATGGGGTTGTATGGATTGATTCTGAATGTGACTGCGAGAATGAAAAGTGAATTAAAAAAAAAAAAAAAAAAAAGCTAACCTTTACCAGTATCATAAGTTACACCGCCTGTTACAGACTGAAATCAAATTTATATTGTTATTCTAAAATTGTAAGAATAAGAGCAGTTAATTTTTCGAAGTGGAGCCGTGCGGAATCGAACTCGCCACCCTCTGATTCCCAGTCAGGGGCTGATACCATTACGCCACCACGGCGGTTGTAGTAAGAAAGTCAATGTGGCATGCTAACGCAGCTTTTTTTTTTTTTTTTTTTTTGCATGAAGGCGCACGTGTTCTTTTATTTGTACCTTTTGTGAAAGTGTTTCTTTGATATATGGACTTCAGGCTTCATACGTTATATAGTTTATGCCTACATTTTGTCATTTACTATTAGAATATGAAAAACGTTTCTGTTTTAAAAATGTGTTTGCACAGCCAACTATAGAAATGGAACACACATGAAATGCGTGTATTCCAAATAACGCTAGAATTATTTCCACTGTAAAACTCCACTTCAATCCCAGGTAATCAAATCAAGGCAAGGCTTGAGCTAGGAGAGAAGTTCATTCTAAGTCGGTGGGGGGATGGAATAGCTGGCTGCTAGTAGCTTTATCAGCACATTTAGATGACAAAGGATTCTGGCGGAGAGGTGCAAACGGATTTAAGACGCGATTTAAGGTGGGACGGATTTACAAGTTTTTTCGTAGGCTCTGGTAATTCTAGTGTTAAGAAAGGTAACCAGTGCAGCATTGAAATTTGATTTAGGACAAAGAAATCAGATAGAAGGCAGAGAAGCTGGTGAGTGTGAATGGCAGTTTTTGACTAGAGGGCATGAAATGGATAATGGCATATTGGTACTGAATAAAGAAAGTGTGGAATTAAAACAAAGAACAATGGAAATTAAGGGAATTCAAGTGTTTGTGTGTGAAAGGTCTAAAAGTGCTAATGCAAGGATGGCTGAGTTGGTAAGAAAGTGCACCAGTTTAGGATTTGGTTTGAATGAACCAGGACAAGCCAAGGAACAAAGGATGGGGGATGGTGCAGGAGGAAGGTTTAAAAGCTCAGCCAGCAAGCCAGGAATGCACAGGGGTGTGAAAGTCCTAACAGCTGTGCTGGGGCCAGCAGCAATTAAAAAGTACACACACTTAGGCTCAGTAATTCGAAACCTGACTGACCAATTGTTTAAAAAGACAGTCTATGAATCTCCCTGCAATAAAATGGAGAAAAGTGAGCTGGTCTTGAGTAAAGAACACAGGTCAGTTTTAGGAGAGATGCTGGATTTAGAACTTGGATTTTGGAGAGGTTGTAGCCCACACATTCAGGTAGCAGTTACCACAAAATAAAAAAGGACACACAGGCAAATGAAAAAAAATAGAAGGGTAGTGCAGGAAGACAGGAAAGGGAAAATAGTTATTTCTGTTTTCATTTTCTGGCCTTTTGCAATAGTGCTACTTCTATTGTAAGGTTTTATGGACTTTGTGTTGGTGCAGGTAATAAATAGTGAAGGCAATTAGCAGAGTAAAATCCATGCAGGAGATTGGGTTACCACTAGCACATTGGAGCAGAGTGACAGTGTGGCCAAGTTGTTCCAGTGAATTCCTGGAAGCAAAGTTTTAGTGTTGGCACCAGGTTTTAACAACTAAAAAGATGAGATGGACAGAAACTGCTTTGTCACCTTCCATTTTGCAGACCTGCCTACATAGTGGAATGAAAAAAAGAAACGGGAAAAGACAATAAGCAAAGACTAAAGATAAAGACAAAGACATGAAGAAAAACCAAACAGACAGCAAGAAAAAGACACTTACTGGGGTTTAATAGAAGCAAATGTCTAACACAAAACCAAATCATAGTGAAAATAATTTAAAACAAAACATACTCAAATTAACTAGTTTAAAATTAGAAAACTAGAAAGGGCAACAGTAATAAACCAGAAAAAGTGCTTCAAAATTCTCCAATATGAAAAGAATAGTTCCTAGAGGTGCCCAGTTTTGAGTGCCAGTTTTTTTTCTTCAATTGAAGTACAGTAAATGTGATTTGACTTTCTTTATTAAAAGTTTCTGGCTTTGTCTCAACTAAAAACATTCAGAATATAGATTGAATTTTTTTTCTGAACCTCTTTTTCTCCTTAGCTGCTGACTTGGTTATCATTTTCAGCAAATTAAATTCATGGTTTATACATCTTTCAAAGTATAAAACCTGTATTCCTGATCATATGCTTTTATTTTAAATACTGCACTTGATATAAATTATGTTTATATTCAATTAAGCACACTCTTAAGAAAGTATTACTTGACAATGACAAAAGTAAAAATAAATATAAACTCCATTCATTTATTTATTTATTTATTTATTAATTTTTGAGCCTTCTTATTCTAATGCATTTTCAGGCAAAGCTTCAAATGTATTCCAAAAGCATCAAGCACACAATAGTACTCTAATCTTTGAGTTTACAGTCAGTGTTCCTGATAAGAACAAACCTGAGCTCCTCAGAGATCAGACACTCAATGAATGATCAGACTCCACCTTGGTATTGCCTGATCCAGCAGTAATACTACTACTAATGTTTGAGCCACCATGCCACCCTCTAAAAAATTTTATTCCTTGTAATATGGAAAGTGTACATCACTACATGCATCTGTTTTGATGCAGATTGTACATCTGGAGTATATATTTATATAGTAAAATATTTGCAAATTTCTTTATAGCTTTTTAAACCAAAAAAAAAAATTAATGCATGAATTAAGCCAGGAATAACATGAGAGCAGTGAAGATCACATACCTTTTAAAGACATTTGTAAAAATAGACATATACTGTCTGAAACACAGTGTTTGTTTCTCAGGTTAACAGAGAATTTGTATCAGAACTGCTTATAATCTTACCAGTCCATAATGCTTTTTTTTGTAGGAATCTCTCAGAGTTTGGTTGTCAGAAACATTCTCTGAGGAATGCTCTGAACCATAGCATTGCCACAGTATTAATGCTTCACTTTTAGATTTCACATCCACACTGTTGGATAATATATTTGTGACCACATTTCTTTCACATTTTGCTTAGCCTGAAATTTTTAAGAACCCATCTGTCATGTACTATAAGCTATTTCTGTGCCTATTCCAATGTTTTCTTTCTTTATTACAAGTTTACGATTATTTCTCACAAACACATCATTCTGAAGTATTTTCTGTGGTGAATCCTAGTAGGAATACCCAGTAGTCAGCAGAGCTCTGCTCTCATATACAAAAGCAGCAAACAATGTGCCATTTCTAGTTCGATTTCATGTCCTTTTTTGAACATATGCATTTCACTGCACAACTATTGATAATAAAATGTTCAGTATAAATGACTATTACTGACTTTACTGGATTATCTTTTCCTCAGTCATCTCCTCATCGTCCTCCTCCAATATCAGCAGAAATAAGCCCCTTGATAAAACAAAGAGATGCAAAGATTTCCCACTCCTACTGATGGTAAAGGAATTGCTTCCAAAATTTTGTGTAATGTTTCTCCAAGTGTCAGAGTGGTAGTGCAGAGCAAGAGGTCATCAGGATAAAAATGTGAAGAGTCTTGTGGTAACTGGTTATTTAATGGCTGAAGATAATTTAGTAAATCAGGTGTTTGCTTACCACCAAAGTTGGGCTCAGCAACACTTCAAACATATACAAGAAGATTATGTGACCTTATTGATTTTATACGTTCCATAGGAACATATTCTACATTTGGTAATGTTTATTTTATTTCTAGATATCTGCCCTAAAACAAGACAGTGTTTGTGAATGAAACTAAAACTAGAGAATTACTGCAGTAATTGCATGTGGGCCTAGTTGCCTCTTATAGTGGTGCTGTATAGGTTTGCTACTAAAGGTTGCTACAGTCGCAATATGTTTATATAGCAGTATTGAAAGCTATTTTTCTCACAAATGCACCACTTTCCTCCAAAATATTTTACAGTTAGGCTTTAGACATATGACTCTGTGAGAATCTAGCCGCAATTTAAAAATGCTGTTTTCTCATGTTTCCATTTGAGTGTAAATTTATTTTATTATATTAAACTAATCCCTAACTCATGCTACAAAATCTAGTCTGGATTGTTTGCCTGTCACCCCAATTTACGATTTGATCTCTCTTTTTGTGTACCATTGTAATATAATGCATCTCCTACTTACAGAAGTGTGTTCTTAGATTCGTTCATATATACTGTGCAAAGCACCTATGGCAACAGCCTATATCTGTCTGTCTGTCTGTTTTCCTGTCCACATGAAACAACTTGGCCTCCTGTGGACCAGTTTTATTGAAATGTGGCACACTTATTCTTCAATGAAAGATATCTCAAAAAGATTGTGCTGTATGAAGTTTTAAAATTTTCCAAATTTTCATTTGAAATGTATTGGTCAATTTGCGAACTCATCCATCTGAAAAAGGAGGATCATTCTGTGTGACTTCAACTAGCAATAGATTAGCACTAGAATCGCTGAAGCCTACGAAAAAACGTATAATCCCGGGCCACTTTAATTCCCTCATACCTCTTCATCAGCATCTTTGTTTTGCAAATGTGTCTGTCAGCACTGGCAGCAGGCAGCGTGCTATCTCAACCCCCACCAAGGCAGTTTTAGTCGTACACCAAGTTCTCCCAACTCAAGTTTGTTTATCTGGGTGTGAGGTGCCTTGAATTGTAGAGGGTAAATAATATATTATGTAGAGGTAAGAACTGCTGTTTCCAAGTCGAGAGGTGACGGGTTTGATCCCAGGGCTTTCATGTATTACCTGTTTTGGGTAGTGAACAGCTATTTATTACTACTATTATAGAATAAAAACATACATTTGATTTAATTGAGTCTGTAACAGCTGGTGTAAATTTATGGTACTTGTAAAAGTTAGTGTTTTATTTCATTATTCACTTTTATTCTCTCAGCCACGTTCACGCTCCCCCTGATCTGACACTGTTAGTTTTCAAATAAAGATATAACAGAGGTGAACTCAAATGAGGATGAGGGTTCTACATCGGAGAAAGAGAACGGAAGCCCTCCCCGCAAGAAACATCCACTCATACAAAAGAACAACACAGCTGCAACAGGCGTAAAATGAAAGATGGTACCATTTGGATGCAGCAAAAGTTTTGCCGTCATCCTGCCAGTGAATCTGCCACAACGCATGTCCTTCAACAAAACAGCAGAGTCCTTTTTTGTGATTGTTTTTTGATGGTCTTTATATGAAAAACATTTATATCTCACTTATATAAATGCCACATTGAGTGTTGTTTACCTATATTTATTTACTTATCTTCCTACAAGTCTAACTGCATTCTTGGTACCATTGCTCGCATTCGACTTGAACTGTGGTGGTGGGGGGATGGGATAGTAAGCTGCTTGCAGCTTGTGCTGATCGACACATTTGCAAAACAAAGACGCTAATGTAGAGGTGCGAAGGCATTTAAGGTAGCTCAGGATTACAACTTTTTTCGCAGGCTTCAGGGATTCTAGTGTTAAATACAATCACGTTCTCTCGTGGCAAACAAAGCGATGAGACTACCACTTTAACAGCATTACACAGAGTGCTTTGCAGTTGAGGCAAACAGGAAGGAAGGTAGAGTCTATGTGCTGTAGTATTGAGCTTATTTGATAGCAGAAGCAGTGAATGAGCAAAAGCATCAGGGGAAAAAAATTTGGTTTAAGAGAACTAAATATCTATTATTGGATCTGTGAGGGGAAAGCCTTTGTAAATTCATGCTTCAGGTCTGCAAAAAATTTTACTGTTATGATATTTAATTCTCTTAATTTTATTCCAAGGATTCACAGTATTGCAGTGATTAGCACTTCTACCTCACAGCTCAGGTCACATTTTTGGACACAATATTCAGTCCAGTATAGTTGGCAGACATTTCCCTAGCCGTCACAGACACTTGAAAGAACAATACATCATTATAATTAACACAACAGCCTCAATTTCTACTTCCAAACAGTCAGACGTTCCTGAATGTTCCAGTGCTTTCACTGAAATCAAGCTGAAGCAAATTCAGCAAAGTTCGTTCATCACTAGTGCCAAAGAGGTCTTCAAAATTACAACAGGCAGCATCTGGCAGGCCAATTAAATTATACAATCTTTCTGTCAAATGATGAAAGTTTTAACGTTTGCATGAATATATCAGTTTGATTTTTAATTTATCTGTGATGGTGTCACGCATGAGTGTCTGAGGATCACCTTCCAGGTTCTGATAAGATATACAATAACCTGCTGGGACAAGAGGGGCACCAACACTGACCATATCATTTCTTTTCTCCTCCTTAGTTCTATAAAGACACCCAAAGGGGGCACCTCAGTAACACCCGCACTCAATTTAGCCACACCATTTCTGATTAGGACAGTATGGGAGTATGGGATGCCTGGAGGCGTCTCAGTTGGAGGAGCTACGTCTCACATGAACAAACTCCAAGATCCAAACCAGCTTAATAGAGCTGAGTATTTTGAGAAGCTGTCGAGGCTTAAAAAGGAGCTTTTATGCTTATTTTCTGTTGAGCCACCACACTCCCATTTTTGTTCTATTTTCTGGGCACTTACAGTAAATGGGGTGGCCCAGTTGGCACCCCAGCTTTTCTTTGGTTCTCCACTTCCTTATTTGCCTTCCACAATGAACTCATGGCAGGTTTTGCATGCTGAAAACGTTTAGACCAATGATGTGTAGGATTTTTCTGAAGATATTTTAAATCCTGTAAATGTAATCTGTTTTTCAGATTTGTGTTGCAAATATTGATGTAATGGTATTGATTTTACTTGTGTTAAGTCTGATACCTGCCTGGATTTGACCATATTAGGTCAGAATTATCTACATTTCCTTGATTTTATGCATCACACAACATCAAGTGGAATGTGCATTAAATGGTTGCTTAAACAAAGGGTATTTGTTTTTTGTTAATTTACACAATGTAGGAAATACATTAGGTGCAGGATGTTCTCAAGTTGTCTTCTGCACTGCTGTGTGACACTGCTAACAGAAACTTTTGATTTTCATTTTTATTTGCAGTTTACTTTCAACATTCAAAGCTGCACTTTATGGAGATGTTTATATGTGTAATTTTGTTAAAGTAGTATGTGTAAAATGTAACATGATACTAATGATACAGTAAATTTCAGGCAGGGGAGATTGCAGCATAAGGTATTTCACCAAGTAGGGGATCAGTGATGATTTGTTTTCACAAATTAAAGTGTTGATTTATATTTATGTTTTATTATTTTGCTAATAATTTGTTCAGCCAAACACAATTTATAGTCAGAAGTGTTAGCAACAGTTAAAGTGCTAATGTGTACAATTATCAACCTACCTGTTTATACTATATTTTGTAGGAATTTGAAACCTATTAATTCATTATTAAAATTAAACAATATGGTTGTAAATTAAAATCAGATGGCATATTTGTTGGATAGTAACTATACACCTGAATTTGGTCTTTTTGTTGTACAAGTGTTGCATAATACCAAAAATTAATAGAAGACTATCCCCAGATTTCCTAAATAGGACTTTATAGTTAAAGTTCTTTGTTTTAAATTTTTATTTATTTTTAATTTTTCAGATAATAATTATTATTAATAATTGCTTATTTTTCCCTTTTCTACATGTAAGTATACTCTGACACAGCCATGCTTTTTTATAGATTAAATAGTTGCTATTATGTCCTGCGGTGCGTCGGCGCCCTGCCCGGGATTGGTTCCCTGCCTTGCGCCCTGTGTTGGCTGGGATTGGCTCCAGCAGACCCCCGTGACCTTGTGTCCGGATTCAGCGGGTTGGAAAATGGATGGATGGATGGATAGTTGCTATTATTGATTCTTTTCTTGTTTATCCAAAATGTATTGTTAGTGTAACTGTATAAGAATTATAAATATATGCCTCCTCTAAAATATTATAAACAGTTAGATGGGAATGTGGAGGACATTTGAACTAGTTTACGCATTTTATAAATGGTAATGAATTTACAAAACCAGTTTAAATCATCAGCCCATTACTCATGTGTGTGTTGATGTTAATATCTGAATATTAAATAAGGGATAGGTCAGGGGTGGCTGACTCTGAACCTGGAGAGCCACAGGAGAGCAGGTGTTTGTTCCAACCCAATAACTGGCCTTATTTAATTTCAAGGCTACCATGTTAGTTCACTCTTAAATCATACATTTTTTTCATTCTAATGATGCATACATCATTCAAATGTTCTGAAGCCTGAAATGGATGAGTAATTTTCAGTTCTTCACTTTCTCTTCAGTTTCCTCCCAAGTACTTAATGAAAGCAAATAGTGAAGGATGAATTTACACGGGTGGAAAAGGAGATAAGCTAGATATAGGACTGCTGGTTCCTTTGTCATTTGCATCTTATTCTAATAAGGAACAGTTAAAACAATGAATACAGCTGTTTTAGACTAAAATAAACAATTAAGGGTTTAAAATCTTAACAAGCGAAACAAATAAAGTGAAGCGGAAAAATGTCACTTGAACAATAAGTACTTCGTCAGCAGTGAATGATTTTTTCATGTAGCAATTAGGTTGGAACAAAACATGAAGCCACTGCACCCCTCCAGGACTGACTTTGCTCAGCCCTGATTTAAAGGGTCGGAGTCTTAAATAGCAAATACATTAAGTAATTAGTAGCAAAAACTAGTCACTAAATAAGAACATGGTTAGAATGAAAACCTTTAGTTGATGTGGCTCTCCAGGATCAGAATTGGCCACCCCTGGGATATTTCATTGAAAGATTCTAAAGATGCAGGAAATAAACTGTTGAACAATAACAAAAGCCATTTCTGTTCACATTGAGATGCCCTATTATTAATAGTATAATCAGAAAAAAAAACCTATCAATATTCTTTTCAATTGAGAAAGGGCACTTCCATCTTCCTCAAATTATTAAGTTTGTCATTTTTCTTGTTGGGCTGGTGTGGTATAGCTGGTCCCCAGCTCCCATTCTAAAGGCCGTTTTAAAATAAATAATCACTGCACTCACAGCTTAGCGAGGGGGCGTGGTGGTTGTGTGGCTGAAGCAGTTCTCAGGGCGATTTGCGGTGTGGGCGTTTCTCACCTAAGTGCACAGGTGAGAGACCGCCTGCATCCGTGATTGTTCCTGGGGCTGCTAATTTGCTGCAGCTGCTATGCCCTCTCGATATATAGACGCGTGAGTCTGCTAGAGGAAAAAAAGATGAAAAAGAAAAAAGGAAAGAGAGAAAGAAAGACGGAGGTTGCTAGAGAGCACGAAGCAGGGGAGAGAGAGAGAGAGCCGGTGCAGTGCGCATGCAGCTGTACGGGAAGCCTGGGGTTGGGCTGACACCCGGGAGTAGTAGTAGTGGTCACTCCCGCTATGTGATCATGTAGCAGGAGTGACCAGTGAAGAAGGACGACTGGCCACGTAAGGCCGGGAAGGCAGCGGGAGTCGGGAGGCTTGGTGGTTGAAATCCTTGATGTGAGTGTCCTGGTCATCAAGGAAACTAAGTCTCAGGCCTGGGATCAGTGCGTGACCGAAGCCAGGATCGGGAGGCCTCCAGTCCGGTCGAGAGGAGTGAAGGTCAGCTGCAGAGAGAGCGACTCGCCTGCTGCAGGGCCCAAACGGGAGAAGCAGTAGAGACACTTGGGCACCAGGCTTGTAATTGTTTTAAAGTACTGCTTCCTGCGTTATTTTAACCTTGTTGTTTTTAGAAGAAAACTTTTTGTTCTATTGTTTTAACCTCCACTTTTCACTTCTGGTTTTATTGGATTATTTATTTAAAGACTGTTTGGAAGGCACTGCACTTTAATTTGAACACCTTGTTTTGTTGATTGTTTTAATAAAAGCACTTTGCACTTTTTCACCATCCCCTTGCTATGTTGTTGCCTCACTGCTAAGCTCATCAGTAACATTACAGACGGTGTAGGGTTCAAGGGCTCCCGGACAAATGATGGGAGCAAGCAGCGAACCCGCATCAGCACAGCCGGTCTAAGGGCACAGCGATTAGCACAATTCTCAGTCACCTTCTTCTTGTGTTTATGTCAGTTTCTGTAGATACTCCAACTTCATGTACTATTCCTAAATTGTACATGTTTATTTAATTTGCATTTCTAAATTAGCCTAAAAAAGTTAGTGTGACCTGGACTGGCTTTCTATCCAGGACCTGTTCTTGTTTAACTCAAGTGCAGTAGGAATACGGTCCAGTTCATTAATACAGCAAGTTTGGTTAATATAGCAAGTTCAGAAAATGAATGAATGAATGGACGCTTGCATTACAGAAGAGTAATGAATCATTTTTTCCAGGCTTTCCAAACAGTATCCCAAGTAAACAAAAAGTCAGTAACAAGCACATTTGTGCATAATTCACACTTGCAATGAAAAGGAAAGAAAGTCCAGCTTCTATTTTGCACATGATTTACTGCATCAGGTACATTTCATGAATGTATATATTCTGGGAACATAATGTACAATGTAAGTGGATAAATAAAATCGCTAAGATCCATTAACACCTGGCCAATAGAGAAGGGTCAGGCAGTTCTACTAGCTTATTCAACATAAATTGCATAGACGCCACACTGGCTAGTGTTGAAAATAATTTAGTACCATACTTGAACTGCCCACAGTCTATTTGGTAGTTGCAATCACATGCATTATGAGTAATTACCCAACTGCAGTCTCCTCTCGGGTCTCTCTGTGTGTCCATGCATTAGTTTGGAAGTTATTTCTCACATCTAAATTTAGCCTTTTATATATATTTTACTGAAAGACTTTGACTAATTCATAACGAAAAATAGCTTTTGAGCTTAACTGAAGACCCCAGCTCTGCTGCAATTTAAAATTATTCCCACTTGTGTGTCTGTTTAATATTTTTCTTGATACTTTATGATAGTGTTCATCTTGTAAAGTGCTGCATAAAATTTACATGCCTCTTAGTACTGTTTAAATTGAAGGGCAGATTTGAAGGTCTTTGATCTTTTCAGTTTACACCAAGAATCCTCATACAATTAGAATATAGCCCATAGCATGCATATATTCAGGAGGTATATGATTAATTAAACTATGGGTATTTTCGACACCTGCCAACATTGTTAGAGATATAGTAACCCAAACAGAGTAGCATTTGTGTGCTGTGCTGTCATACATTTTAACAATTATCTATTGACATTCTTATTTTTGTTTGCTGCATATTTTTTCTTGGTACATAGCTTCAGGAAATTCTTTTTAAAATGTTTGCACTAATGTTTACATTAATCAATAAATTACTGTTGTAGTGACAGGTAGGTTGACAGCATTAATGCAGTGTATGTCATTTATTGTACTATTACAGTATATGTCGAATGATGAGGTTGCTTTGCCAAAAGCTATCCATGGAGACACAAAAATGCACTAAAAAGACAGTTTTGCAAAAACTTATGTGGTTGGATAAAAAAGAGTGCAAAAAGTTAAAGGATCAACAAGATTGATTGCTATCAAGGAATAGAAGCCGAGGTGAGAAGGAATGGAATTGTAGATAGTTTATCATTTCAAAGAAAGTTGGACAATCTTCTTTGTCTTTTTGTTTTCTGAGGCTTTAAAAGTAAGGAGCAGTGGGAAGTTGATTAGGACCCCAGAGGTTGATCAACAGGCTGATCATTCATAAATGACCAAAATCTGACTTTATGGTGCGACAGTGTTATTGAGACTTTTAAATTATTTTAGTACTTACCTGGCATATTAATGAGTCCAGTATGGCTAGGAAATGGCACGTCAGTGCGCACATACAATCTTTTTGTGTTGCAGTAATTGACAGGGTTCAGCTATGGTGGCAGTTGGTGATTAATGGTGTGTATATGTTGAATGAGAATGAAGAGTAATGGGAGGAAAAAGAGTAGAGGTAAGATGAGAAAAGAAATCAATCAATCAAGAGAGAAGGGCATGAGTTAGAAACGTGATTGGTCATGGATGGAGAAGTGGGGGTTGAGAGAGAAAGAACGGGCCAAATAGGTCTACCTCCTTATTGAATGACATGCTTTCCAGGATGCAGTGAGGCACTGGGAACAAAATGGACTATGGTGAGCTCATGCCTGTACCAAATCATTTGGCAGTAAGTGGAGGAGTCTAAGTATGGTGGCAAAATCAAGTCTGCTGATGGAGAGCAAAGGGGATGTGAAGTTGTCGGATGGGAACATGAGGATTGGTAGGCAATACCACCTGAGGGTGGAGTTAATGGTGTGAATGAAGAGTTGCTTGTGTCATCGTCTAGAAAGTGGCAATGGAAGCAATGGAGCTCCAATCACGAACTGAGTGCTGAAGTGTGTTGTTTGGAAGATTACTGCTCTGGGGAAAGGACTTTAGAATATGTTTTTCCTATTGGTTTTAACAGTGTTTTATTTATTTATTCATTTATTTTATATTTATTGCACTCTGGATGACTCTGTGTTTACAAATTGTTAATTTGTGGATCATCTAATTTGTACAGTGACACTTGTCTTTTTTAATAAACATTCAGTTTTTCACTTTTTGTACCTTTAAAAATCTTTTGCCCTAGTTCATCCTCAATTACAAAATACTGTATGTCCCAGCAAGAGTTCGTGCCCATGGCTGTTGGCATCATAGCATCACATTAGGTTAGGTTATATAAGAACTAAACTGAAAATTTTGTGTGGTGTTCATTTCTCATCTCAGTACTCCTTACAATGTATACCTGCCTGTGTTCACCCAGGTCAGACATCTGTCCCATAATCTTGGGGGTACTGGAACAGATTTTTTTTATGGTTGGATGCCTTTTCTGACTTCTGCCTTCTTTAGTCACCTTTCATGAGGGATGATGAACTTATTCTAACCACAGATCACAGGGATAATGCTTTACATTGTGTGTTAATATATTGATTATACTTTAAGTCTCATTGTTTGAGAAAGAGAGGTTAAATATCCAATAATAATAATAATTCTTTACATTTATTTAGCAATTTTCTCACTACTCATAGCACTCTCCACACAGGGAGGACCCAGGACATGAACCCATGATCTGTTTCCTGCAAGGCAGCAATGATACCACTGTGCCACCTGCATGGATACAACCTTTCAAACAATCAACCAAATCAACAAAGCATATTCATTTTGAAGATGGATTCATATAATAATGTACATCCTTATTATCAGCCTACCTGAC
This sequence comes from Erpetoichthys calabaricus, assembly GCF_900747795.2. NCBI lineage: Eukaryota > Metazoa > Chordata > Cladistia > Polypteriformes > Polypteridae > Erpetoichthys > Erpetoichthys calabaricus. Next base: position 55,629,713 of record NC_041400.2, read on the forward strand.
TGAACATCCGATCAGTCAACAAAGAGAAATAGACAAAACAAAATCGATCTGACAAAGACATAGAATGGGAAATATACTGTATTTTTACCCAGGCAAACCATCATAGACCTTCATGCAAACATAGGTACAAAAACTCATAGAAATTAACTGAATTGATCATAATGCAAATATTTACAAAAGAATTCTCATTTTACAGGTTGTGGTCCCAATCCACACTTCCATAAATGATCTTAGGGTCTGCCGTTTTTCTGTATTCAGCTTTGTGAACAAAATCTCCTCCATAATACCCATGTGAAAATGCAAATGTGTTAATTTGTGTAGGTGTGACTAATACAATCAAAATGATTGAGTAAATGTTGTATATATAACTACTATACAAGTCCAAGCATGACTTCTGCTACTTTAGAAAATTTGTTTAATGCCAATTTCAATGACAGTGGCTCAAGGGAAATATTAGCAGTCAGTTTGTTCTAGTAGTATGCCAGCTAAATAAAAGAACTTATTTTTGCTTTATATTAAAATGTTCAGTGTCATTATTAGTGTAGCCGATGTGACAGAAATAGAGTCCACTGTAGTGGACAAAATACCCAGGAAGACACCAGTATAGTCCAGTATGGAGCTGGAAGGATATTACCCAAAAATACCACATACCAGGAAGGGTAAAAATGTAAGGAACAAAATACACTTGAGAGCACAAAATAGGAAAAAGCTATGTTACCTTCTGGGCATGTTTAAATGCAGTAAGGCTGGCTAGATAATAGCAGCTGCTAGTGTGCCCATTCCTGTCTCTCAACCTGTTTTTGTCTCTTGGTCCCTTTCCTCTCTTCTTCTTTCTGACTCTGAGCTTGTCTGACAGAGAAGGAAGAGAACCTCATATGACTTTGGTGCCATTTAATGCTGCATTCACGTGCTTGTGGTGTTTCATCTTTTTCCTTCAATACATGCATGTGAATTTCTGGTTGGATTTTTGGGGCCGCTATTGATTTGTTACTTGGTTTGCCAAAAAAAAACAAAACATTTTTCATTAAAATATAGTGCTGACTAAATGTATTAAACCCATATCACATTGTTCCCAATGCAATGTGAACTCCGACTTTGTAGGGCGTTCACATGAAACTTCTGACTTGGAAACTTGTACTTCCAGCCTGTCCGATAACAGTTGAATGCGGCATAAGCCTACCAGGAAGCACTTTCACAATAGCCTTCCTCCCAAAGAAGCTAATGCAAAACTGCAATTCCCAAGAGCGTTAGCAGGCAGTTGAGAAACCATAGTTAGGTTTTGGCTGCTGCCTACTAGCAGCATGGATGATTCTCAGTTCTTTCTAAAAATATCAGGCTGAGAACAAACTGATGTTGCCTCTTGTATACCTAATAACATCCCATCCAGGGAGTCTCCTCTCATATAGATTAGTCTGCTTTCTTACTCAGTATAATGGTTAAGGGTTAATTGAAGGGTTGTGAGTTATGAGTGATTGTGACACCAAGGCTGTCTCGTAGGCATTCAAAGATTATTGTCCAGAAAGATGTTAATTTGGTGCACACCTAAAACATGTGGTCCAGTGAGGCTGAAGCTAGATTGCAACATTCACAATTTGAATCTTGGCCTGGATATATTTTAATCAACTTTAAATGAGGTAAATATGCTTGATAAAAGATTTTAAGATTAAATGTTTCGCGCATATGGAGCTAGAGTGTATTCTATGCATGGCTGCCTTCCAGTTCTTTTCTGAGATGTTAAGTTAAAGATCCTTTCCCCACCATACCATGGAAAGGAAGGGACTTTAAAATGATTTATGTATTATTAAAATGCTGTCTGAGTCTTCAGGACTGATCAGTATTTCTTCTGGAATAGAAATGGGTAGGAGGTGAGGAAAAATTGGCATGTTCCTTTTAACAGTTTGTAATTTGAAAGTAGTGGAAAAATTATGTTGATGGGAAGTTAAACTGGAGGCATAATTGTTCATAAGATATAAAGGCATTGTCCATATACAATTCTCTAAGTGTTTTAATCCCGGATGTTTTCCAAACATTAAATACTGTATAGGTTTAAGAGGGTAGAAAAAGGTGATTATTATATACAGATAAATGCTTCTCTACCTTAAAGTGCTTCCTGCATTGGTTCCATATTCTGAGTAACTGATGGACAATTAGATTATTAGTATATTGACGATAATTTGTATTTCCTGGGGCACAAAGCAGAGCATATAATATTATACATCACTTACATTGTGATGTATAAAAACTAAACTTGGCGTTAAGCCACGTACATTCTCATGCCAGCTCAAACCACTACATACGCAACTTTTCAGCATGCAGCATCAAAGCAGTGTTACTGTTCCTGTGTGGTTTCCCTTTATTTTTTATATTCACATCCCTGAAGCGGCTTTATCAAACACACTGAAATTAACTGCTTGTTGTTTTTTAGTTTAAGGCATTTGATTTTAATCAACCAGCAACCATATAATGGTGCAGAGAATGTCCAAACTATTCCAAATACCATAGCTGCTTTAACGTTGTTGATCTCACTGCACCACTCAGAGTATTTTAACCCACTCTATCTGAATGTGGAATCACAGCTATACAGCAGCTGATCGGATAGCTGTACGGCAGATTGTGTCAAGAGCAGAGAGAATTATTGGAATACAGCTAATTGCACACGCTGCCTCAGCCATGGGCACAGTGATTTTGAATTTCTCCCATTCTGCAAAAGCTTCACAGCCTTGGACAGTGGTAGAGATAAACTGGCGCTGCATTCAGGGATTATTCCTGTCTCACGCTGTATGCTTGCTGGGACTGGCATGACCCTGGATGGATAGATGGATGGAATAATTAAACACAAAGATATTTCAATGTTCTTTAAAAGTTTTGAAGAATCGGCGTTCTAAGCTTACAGATGGCTTGAGATTGGTTACTTGGAGAAAGAAAAAGAAGGACAGGAATTGGAGATTAGTGAAAGAGACAGTACTGCTGAATTAAATTATTTTATCGAGGGTTGTGCACGGCATAGCAAGCATCTTGCAGGAGGCAGGAAAAATGTCTGGAAGGGGCACCAGCTCGTCACTTCCACTGCGCCACCATGCCCCCATGTTTTATACATGCTTTAATTCCTACAATTATGAAAATGATATCAATTATACATGTTAGTATTTAAATTGTTCGGAGAGCTGTAATATCATGATTGTAATGTATTCTGTGTCCTGTTGGCGTAAAGGAAAGTCAGTTTAAGAAGCATGTAGTCATTCACATATGTAGAGTGCATAGAAGAACACATAGAATACGAATCATTTAACATGCTACTTTGGTTACGATGGCATTTGAGAACCTAGTAAATTAAACAATTTTAAGATGAAGTTTATGACGTTCTACTTTAATGACAAAATGATTACAATGTGATTAATGTGTAAATTTTGGCTTTTTTTCCAGTGTCCCTGTTTTTTTTTCTTTTCTCTGTACCCTAACAGGTTCCATATGACACTCAGACGGTGGGCTACAAACTCGTCTTTTCACAGCGACTTTGATATCTGACCACTTCTTTTTATTTTGGGCACTGTGTGGCTTTCTGAACTTTAAAGTTTCTCTGCAACTCTTTGTCACTCTATCAAACTTTCTGTTGTTGTTTATACCACTGATTAAACCAGCAAATAGTAAGTTTTTCCTTGCCTCCACTTGGTATTTGCTGAAATTTTTTATTTTTTCCCGTGCTTTTGCCATTATCTTTTCACAGAACGCTGAACTTAAGAGGCTATTTATATTGATTTTCATATTCAAAGAGACGTAATTCTGGGAGAAGTCGGATTTACAGATATCTTAATTGCATTTAAAGATATCTTTAAAAGATTTAGAGATATCTTTAAATGTTTTCAAGATATTTTTAAATGTTTTAAAGATATCTCTGAATAATAATTTGGCTTGCCGTAGAAGTCGAGGTATTGTGGCAGGTATGTGCACATGCGTTACATTTCACGGTGACCAGGATTTATGTAGTGGAAGAATGTGGAAGTTGGCATACGCACAGATTTATGCATCTTGTTTTTTTTTGCGTGTACGCCATGTTTAAGTGTGAATTCTACGCACTACGTTATGCATGAGACCCCTGGGGCCTCATGTATAAATGGTGCGTACGCACAGAAATGTTGAATACGAACGTTTCCACGCTCTAATCGCGATGTATAAAACCTAAACTTGGTGTAAAGTCACGCACATTTCCACGGTACCTCATACCCTGGTGTACGGAATTTCTCCGCTCGGTTTTGCAGACTGGCGGCACCCAGCGTCAAAGCAGTGCTACTGTTCCTGTGTGGTCAGTCTTTGTTTCTTAGACCCACATTCGGCTTTATAAATACACTGAAATTAACTGCATATTGTTTATTAGTGTAATGCATCTGATTGTAATTAACCTGTAGCAATATAATGGTCCAGGGAATAGCCATAGTATTCCAAATAGCATAACTGCTTTAGCGTTGTTACTCTCACTGCATCTTCTTCTTCTGTCAGCTGCTCCCGTTAAGGGTTGCCACAGCGGATCATCTTCTTCCATTGTGGTGGATTGCCAGCATTTTACTCCGGCCCTCACCCCCAGGCTGCCAGGAGGAGCCCTCCGGACAGCATGATCGTGCCCTGAGTTCCTGCAGGGCCTCATGGACTATGTAGTGTTTATATACAGCCCTGCTGGATACCTTGGGGGCCACCGGGAGTCGCTGTAGGGGGGCTAGCGGGCACTTATGTGCCCTATAACCCGGGAGTGCGTCATCATCACGTGACAGGAAGGAACGACGTGCTCCCGGGCTGAAGAAAGGACTGTTTACCCTGACCCGGAGGGAATAAGGACTTGTGGGTTTGGCCAGGAACCACTTCCGGGTCAGGGGATATAAAAGGACTGTGGGAAAGCCCAGACACTGAGCTGAGCTGGGAGGTAGGGTGGCGAAGTGTCTGGGCGAGGAGGAAAGAGTGTATTGTTAATTGTTGATTTATATGAGTAGTGTGGAGTGGAGGGTGCTTTGTGCACAGTATAGTTGTACAATAAAGAAGAGTTGTACTTTTACATCGTGTTTGGAGTGGTACCTGAGGGTCCGAGAGGTGGACAGAGGCCTCTACTGCGACACCATATTACTCTCACTGCACCACTCGGAGTATTTAAATCACTGTATCTGAGTGGGGAATCGCAGCAGCAGCTGATCGGAAAGAGAATTATCGGTATACAGTTTCAAGCACACACTACTAAGTCTTTCCTGTACGGACCTCGCGTTTCAGAAACAGTTTCATCCCAAGACAATCCCTCAATCAGGACATCAAGTGCTCCTTGTAGAACTGTTTGTACTTATAAGTACAATTACCCCACTGTAAACTTGCACTACAGTTATAATATTGCACAACCTGCGCCACTTTATAAAGCGCGTATGATGATGATATCATTTTTAAATGAAATGCAGCAAAATATGTTGCTTATAGTATACAGATAAAACTTTAACTTCATTTAAATAATCAGTATTGTTAATAATTAAACATGTGAGGACACGGTGCCGCAGCGCTAGCTAGTTCACGGATAGCTCCTGCCTTGCGCTGTATTATTGCTGGTGCTGACGCGACACTGGAAGGATAGATGGATAGAATATTTAAACATGTACTATGAAGATATTTCAATGTTCCTTAAATGTTTTGAAGAAGCGGCGTTCTAAGCTTACAGATGGCTTAACGTCTATTACAGAGCTGATTGTGTGGCGATTGGGTATTTGGAGAAAGAAAAGTAAGGACAGGAATTGGAGGTTAGTACGTTTGAAAGAGACAGTACTTCTGTAATAAATTATTTCATCGAAGGTCGCGCACGGCTCAGCAAGCCTCTTGCGTGATATATGAACAATCACTGCGCCACCGTGTTCCCATGTTTAATAACATGCTTTCATTCCTATCATCATGAAAAAGTATTTTAATTATTCAGAGAGCTGTAAATATCACGAATGTAATGGATTCTGTGTCCTGTCGGAGAAAGAGAAAGAACGGAAGCACGTAGTGATTCACACACATAGAGCACATAGACGATCAAACACAGAACAAAGCATTTAACGTCCTACTTTAGTTATGATGGGATTTGAGAAACTAGTAAAATAAACGATTTTAAGATGAAGTTTATGATGTTCTACTTTAATGACAAAATAAACTACGTGATTAAAGTGGAAATTTCAAGATTAAAGTTGACATTTTTCACACTGTGTGCCTATTTTTTTCTCTGTACCCTAATAAGCTTTCATATGACACTCAGACAGTCTGCTACAAGTCGCTTTTTCACGCCGACTTTGATATCTGACAACTTCTTTTTTATTTCGGGCACTGTGCGACTTTGTGAACTTGAGCTTTCGAGTTTCTCCGACGCTATGTCACTCGATCAACTTTCTTTTGTTATACCACTGTTTAGACCAACAAATAGTACATTTTTCCTTTGCCTCCACTTGGTATTCACTGAAATTCTTATATTTTCCCATTGTCTTTTCACAGAAGGCTATTTATATCGATTTGCATATTCAAAGAGGCATAATTCTGGGAGGAGTTGGGGCGGGACAGAAGGCGCGTGCACGTGCGTTACTTTTCACGCTGACCGGGATTTATGTAGTGGAAGAACGTGAAAGTTTGCGTGCACACAGATTCTTGCATTTGGACTTTTCTGTGCGTACGCACATTCCCGCTTTTGTGCTTACGCCATGTTATAGTGTGAGTTCTACGCACGGCGTTATACATGAGGCCCCTGATCTTTATAGTTTTGTATATTTGCTGCCCAGTAATAAATCTGAAAGTTAGGTAGTGCCATGCCCTATTCTGCTTTAGGTCTTTGTCGAGTTGCCCTTTGGATGCATGGCTGTTTGAATTCCAAATAAATGAGGTTCTAATTGAGTCCAATTTCTTAAAGAACGATTTGTTAATGTATATTGGATACGTTGAAATAGAAAAAGATAGTAGTGATTCTCCTTGCTAATGCGAGGTGGGGGATAAACCATTTGTTCACATCTTGTTTAATTTTTCTGTACAGATAGCAAAATTTTATTGAAAAAAGCTGTTATATTTACTTGTAATGTTTATCCCTAGGTATTTTAACTAATCTACTAAAATAAATGAGTAGGCGTCCAGTCTAATATTGTGCGCTAAAGAGTTCACTGGAAAAAGCACATTTTTATTCAAATTAATTTTGAGTTCAGATATCTTTTGAAATTTTGTAGTGCATTAAGGGTTACTGGTATGGAAGTTTGTGGGTCTGATATCTATATATATAAAAATGGAATGGGTGGGTCGTCGGGTGGGCCTTTTTTTCATTCCGTTGAAAGACACGCCCTACTCACTGGACAGTTAAAAACACCAATCAAACTAACGATGACATCAAGTATTACCCAATCAAAAGTAGGAAAGGAGGCATCTTCATAAAATGCGTGTGGGATGATTTGCATGAGACGCTGCTTTAAAAAAAAAATGATAAAAAAAATACGGGATAAATCCCGTCCAGTATTGATTCAAAACGGGACGCGCAATTTCATTCTCAAACGCGGCACGATTCCGTATTTTAACGGACGGGTGGCAACCCTACAGGACCAGGTAACCACCCATACAATCACATTGTGATTCAGACTAGGAATGCAATGAATGTAATTACCCCGATCTACATACAAGGCGAAAGTGTTGCAACATTCAAAGATGATGGTTTGGGATAAGTACACCATACAACATAAAAGAGCTTATGAAGCCTTGAACCGAAAAAAGCAACATCTCAGAGATCGTAAAAAAAAAAAATAGGAGCTAATGTCGTTTTACTCACTGTAGATTTTAGTCAAACATTACCAGTTATTTCACGAGGGAGACCAGCACATCAACTCAACGCGTGTTTAAAATCCATGCTTCTCCCACGCTCGGTTATATGTCGCGTGTTCTCGGGTAGGTGCACCAAAAAATGTATACATTTAAGCATGTAATGGGCAAACAAAAAATGAGGTATACCCGAAGGCACAGCAGTAGTACTTAATGTAACTTTACTTCTTAAATGTTAATGTTTTACTGTTTAATAATTTATACGCTTCTTATATGTTGTTCAAATTCTTTTATCAAAATACCACTGACAGCGCAATGCACGATAACATCGAGTGAATACACCATACACATCCGCCCACGGCTGCCCTGCTGTGCGCAGATAGGACTTGATTGTACAATAAAATAAAATAAAGATAAAAAGACTAAAACAATCGTCACCCATAAAGCGGATAGTAGACGTGACGTACTATATGTGTACCACATTTCAAGTGTATAGGTGCAACGGTTTTGCGAGCTACAGGTCATTTAAAATCCTGGACAGACACACAAATTGCCACGGTAGCAAATTACAGAAGAAGATTTTACTGTTTAATAATTTATATTTATATGAAATGTGCTTCTTATATATTACTTCATATTCTCATATGATAATGATGTTAATGTTTATATTGATTTCTGTGTTATTAAAACTGCATGTATGTGTGTATATGTATATATATATATATATATATATATACTAGCAAAATACCCGCGCTTCGCAGCGGAGAAGTAGTGTGTTAAAGAGGTTATGAAAAAAAAAGGAAACATTTTAAAAATAACGTAACATGATTGTCAATGAAAGCCCGTTTCACTCAGTAAGTCTTATGTGTGTGTTTATGTATGTGTGTGTATATATATGTACATGTGTATATGTAGATATGTATATATATGTATATGTATATAAATGTTTATGTGTGTATGTATATTATATATATAATATATATATATATATATCTATATATATATATATACAGTGGTGTGAAAAACTATTTGCCCCCTTCCTGATTTCTTATTCTTTTGCATGTTTGTCACACAAAATGTTTCTGATCATCAAACACATTTAACCATTAGTCAAATATAACACAAGTAAACACAAAATGCAGTTTTTAAATGATGGTTTTTATTATTTAGGGAGAAAAAAAAATCCAAACCTACATGGCCCTGTGTGAAAAAGTAATTGCCCCCTTGTTAAAAAATAACCTAACTGTGGTGTATCAGACCTGAGTTCAATTTCCGTAGCCACCCCCAGGCCTGATTACTGCCACACCTGTTTCAATCAAGAAATCACTTAAATAGGAGCTGCCTGACACAGAGAAGTAGACCAAAAGCACCTCAAAAGCTAGACATCATGCCAAGATCCAAAGAAATTCAGGAACAAATGAGAACAGAAGTAATTGAGATCTATCAGTCTGGTAAAGGTTATAAAGCCATTTCTAAAGCTTTGGGACTCCAGCGAACCACAGTGAGAGCCATTATCCACAAATGGCAAAAACATGGAACAGTGGTGAACCTTCCCAGGAGTGGCCGGCCGACCAAAATTACCCCAAGAGCGCAGAGACGACTCATCCGAGAGGTCACAAAAGACCCCAGGACAATATCTAAAGAACTGCAGGCCTCACTTGCCTCAATTAAGGTCAGTGTTCACGACTCCACCATAAGAAAGAGACTGGGCAAAAACGGCCTGCATGGCAGATTTCCAAGACGCAAACCACTGTTAAGCAAAAAGAACATTAGGGCTCGTCTCAATTTTGCTAAGAAACATCTCAATGATTGCCAAGACTTTTGGGAAAATACCTTGTGGACTGATGAGACAAAAGTTGAACTTTTTGGAAGGCAAATGTCCCGTTACATCTAGCGTAAAAGGAACACAGCATTTCAGAAAAAGAACATCATACCAACAGTAAAATATGGTGGTGGTAGTGTGATGGTCTGGGGTTATTTTGCTGCTTCAGGACCTGGAAGGCTTGCTGTGATAGATGGAACCATGAATTCTACTGTCTACCAAAAAATCCTGAGGGAGAATGTCCGGCCATCTGTTCGTCAACTCAAGCTGAAGCGATCTTGGGTGCTGCAACAGGACAATGACCCAAAACACACCAGCAAATCCACCTCTGAATGGCTGAAGAAAAACAAAATGAAGACTTTGGAGTGGCCTAGTCAAAGTCCTGACCTGAATCCAATTGAGATGCTATGGCATGACCTTAAAAAGGCGGTTCATGCTAGAAAACCCTCAAATAAAGCTGAATTACAACAATTTTGCAAAGATGAGTGGGCCAAAATTCCTCCAGAGCGCTGTAAAAGACTCATTGCAAGTTATCGCAAACGCTTGATTGCAGTTATTGCTGCTAAGGGTGGCCCAACCAGTTATTAGGTTCAGGGGGCAATTACTTTTTCACACAAGGCCATGTAGGTTTGCATTTTTTTTTCTCCCTAAATAATAAAAACCACCATTTACAAACTGCATTTTGTGTTTACTTGTGTTATATTTGACTAATGGTTAAATGTGTTTGATGATCAGAAACATTTTGTGTGACAAACATGCAAAAGAATAAGAAATCAGGAAGGGGGCAAATAGTTTTTCACACCACTGTATATATATATATAAAAGACAGCAACAGTTATAACAATGACAACACAATTACATTGACAATCATGTTACGTTATTTTTAAAATGTTTCCTTTTTTTTTCATAACCTCTTTAACACACTACTTCTCCGCTGCGAAGCGCGGGTATTTTGCTATATATATATATATATATATATATACGAGCTGTATATACCCGGCGTTGCCCGGGGCAGAAGTAACCTAATCGGTCAAACACTTACATATATACCAAAGTAAACCTAATCGGTCAAACAGTTACATATATAAAAAAACCGAACCTAATCGGACAAACAGCTTCATATATACATAAGCGAACCTAATCGGACAAACAGCTAATCTATATACATAAGCAAACGTAATTGGTCAAACAGTTACATAAATACAAAAGCAAACCTAATCGATGAAACAGCTTCATATATACAGAAGCGAACCTAATTGGTCAAACAGTTATGCATGTGCAGAATAATTTTACAAAGATTATGCGTGTTAACAATCATTAAAAAGAAAAGATTGAGGAACTCTTCTTCTATATGTGATGAAGCTGGATGAAGCTGACTTGACGAAGACGTAGGTGGCATAGATTGGTTTTTCTAAAACAGAAGAAAAAAATGAGTATCTATTATTATTTTAAATTAGAATGAAAATGAGAACCTTGATTAGAGATAGATTATCCGTATTAAAATATGTGCATGAATAAACTTTTGCTAACTCTCTAGCAAAAGTTTATTCATACAAATTGGCATGGGATGGCTTTGTGAAAAAGTAAAAATTAGATAAAAATAAATTGAGAATGCGTACTTCCATTTGACTGAGATTATGTGTAATGATGAAAAAAAAGTTTAGTATGTTTTTTTTTCCATACGGGAAGGATGTAAAACCTTACATAGGCACCCTTCAGCCCGTACTGAAGGGTACTGTCAGATTCTTACTGACTAAAAAACACCCTTTTTATTCCACAGCTACCCCAAAAACCACTATTAGGCATTACTTTGGGGTGGCAGTAGTTTAGTTATGAAACAGCTGGGTCCTGAAAAAAATCTGTCTGATTAGTGGCTTCATCACATATAGAAGAACAGTTCCTCAATCTTTTCTTTTTAATGATTGTTAACACGCATAATGTTTGTAAAATCATTCTGCACATGCATAACTGTTTGACCAATTAGGTTCGCTTCTGTATATATGAAGCTGTTTGATCGATTAGGTTTGCTTTTGTATTTATGTAACTGTTTGACCAATTAGGTTTGCTTATGTATATAGATTAGCTGTTTGTCCGATTAGGTTCGGTTTTTTTATATATGTAACTGTTTGACCGATTAGGTTTACTTTGGTATATATGTAAGTGTTTGACCGATTAGGTTACTTCTGCCCCGGGCAACGCCGGGTATATACAGCTCGTACTGTATAAAGTGCCATATTATCTGCATAAAGTGATATTTTCTGTTCATGTCCTTCTCTAGTAACCCCCTTTATCTTTGATGAATTTCGAAAGTGAATGGCCAATGACTCAATGGCGTTTGCAAAATACAATGTTGATAGAGAGCATCCTTGTCGAGTACTATGTTCTAGTTTGAAGTAATTTTAAATAATTTTGTTAATGCAAACAGAGGCTTCTGGATTGGTATAAAGTAGTTTTATCCATGCACATATGTTTGGCCCAAACCCAAATTTGTGCAATGTTGTAGTCTCATTCAACCATGTCAAATGTTTTTAATGTGTCCAAATATAACAAGATATCTACTGTGTTAGATTTTGTGGGTGAGTATATTACATTAAACAAATGTCGAAGATTATAGGTTAAGTGTCTGCCTTTAATAAATCTGGTTTGGTCTTATGATATTTCAGAAGGAGCACTTTCTCAAACTTTCTAGCTAGAACTTTGGAGAGTACCTTAACATTATTATTCAAAAATGAAATAGGTCTGTATGATGCACATTGTAATAAGTCCTTATTTTACTGGAAATTAACGCTTTGCAAAAAAGTTTTAGGTAAAATTTTATTTTCTCTAGCTTCTGTAAATGTTGCTAATAATAGTGGAGCTAACTTATTTGTTTTTTTTTTTATAAAATTCCACTGGATAGCCATCAGGGCCTGCTGCTTTCCCCCTTTGGATTGAATTTATAGCATCCAGTAATTCTGAGGGTGTTAGAGTTTTGTCCAGTTCCTCTGCACTAAAGGATTTAGCTGTGTTATTTTTAATGCATCAAAATACTTGTTAGATTGTGTCTTTATCTTCTTTAAACTGAGTAAAATATAAGGACATATAGTACTCCCTGAATGTATGGGTTATATTTTTATGGTCAATGATTTTATCTCCATCTGGTGTTGTCAGGCAGAGTGGTGACTCTGAGGCTAGGGATCTGCGCTGGCAATTGGAAGGATGCTGGTTCAAATCCTGTAAATGCCAGAAATGACTCTGCTCCATTTGGTCCTTGAGCAAGGCCTTTAACCTGCAATTGCTTTGTCCTGGGTATGACGTTAATCTGCATTCAGGCCTGCAAGCAGGTCCCCCAATTTACAGGAAAATCTTGGGGTTTAGTGTTAGGATTGGCACTCCAGCCACCATAAAAAACCTTACACTCTTCCAGTGTTGTGCTGAGGTGTCACCCACTGCACTCCAATCCAGGTAGTTCGTTGTGTGGTAGGTGCAGCAACACGCTAACAGCACATACTCCCAACCACTCTCTCTCTGTCTGTGTTGGTAATTTCTGTTACTGCATTGCGAGTTTCCTACTTATCGATTTGTTGAGCTAAATTCTTATTTGCCTTCTCTTTGTGTTCATAGTAATGATTTTGTGATTTAAAGATGATCTGTTTCGTTTCTTTTGTTGTTACGAGGTTAAATTTCGCTTGCAAAACCTGTTTTTCTCTACAAATGCCTCATTTAGAGATCTGGCGTATCATGATCTCTTCTGATAATTTCGCTGATTAACTCTGACACCTTCTTGGTTTCCAACATATTTTTGTGGGAAAGATATGAAAAAATCTGTCCTCTTAAAAAGTCTTTAGAGTTTCTCAGAGTATTCCTGCAGAGACCACTGAGGATGCATTTGTCTGTACAAAACAATCGATTTGCTTGAAAATGAATTCCTTTTGGCTAATGACATGGGCTTAAGACACCAGCAACAAAATGAGTTTGTAGGGCATAATGATTTAAGCTCCATGATCAAGGGGGCGTGATCGGAAATAACAACAGAGTCGTATTTGCAAGATTTGATAGTGGGCAATAAATTATTATCTATAAAGAAATAATCAGTTCTTGATATACTGATAAGAAGAAGGACTATGCTCTTGAGTTTGGATTTTAAAATCTCCATGGGTCTGAAAAGTTATTATCCATTACAAACTGTGTGATTACATTTGCAGTATTAGATATTATCGCCACTGTAGCTGAAGACCTATTCAGGTCTGGATTTAAAACACAATTAAAGTATCCAGCCATAATAATTTTATGAATGTTCATATTAGGAATAGATGCAAATACATTTTGGATGAAATGTCTATCATCCACATTAGGTGCATATATATTTATCAAAATTACTTTAGATTTAAATAAATTACCCATCACTATTATACATCACCCTTCACAATCAGATACTATGTCTGATACCAGGCATCCCCAGAGCCCAGATGTGATTTTGTTGCTTGGTCCCAAAAATCTCTCAGAGGTGGGATTTTAATTTAGGGCAAAGTTGACAAGTAGACAAACCAACCTATGAAAGCTATTCCGTCTTGGTTCCATCTGACTTAATGAAACACTTTAGAAAACTTTGTCTTGGTATTGCTTTAAAAGTGAGTGAAAATATTTTCTAAATTGTTAATTTAAGAATGTACATGGTCTGTCTCTAAAATCTTTTATTATAATAAGCCATGGAGCTTTTATGTGTAGGATCTTATAAAAAAATGTACAACTTCAGAGAAAAATAGTTACTACAGGTATTTGCATGATAGTAGTCCAAAATTGAAGATTTTAAAAAAAATATGTTTCCTTGACCAACAGTATCATAAAAAGATGTGTGTGAAACCACAATTCACATATTAGAACACTACAAACATATTCAATATTCAATAACCATTTCCAGTTGGTGCAGAATCAATATCTTGAATTTTAACTTTTTATTTATTTTCAATTACAGACTGGTTGTAGCAATCGCCCGATACGAGAACGCGATTCCTACACTTCACCACCCGAGAGGGAAGTGGACAATATTTGAAGAGATAAAATAGCATTAACATATTCGGTCCTCAGCCTCTCTTGTCCCCTATGCGCACTCTTACATAACTGGCAAAAAAATCAGAAGAAAGTGGGACTGGTAAATATATTGAAATCCACTGATTACATTTACTTGCCCGGTGCCTGAGTGCTCATTGTGAACCCCCTTCCCCAGATGCCCTCCCCAGTGGCCAAATCCCAACTCCCGGTTTGACACATATATAAAGAAAAATAAAAAAGAATTGTTCTCAGAGAAATCAAAAAGAAAGATTTAACGTAGTCCATATATACGGAGAAGAAACCTGCAGTTCAGTTCCTACCGTAGGATGGTGTGAGGAAAACACAACAGTCCTCCGGTGAAAATGGCTTCCCCGCTGGCTATCATGAAGAAACTCAATCACAAGTCCAACTCACCAAAGGAGAGCACCTGGAGGACACCAGCCCCTGGCCTCTTCTCTGGGATTTGTCACACTGATTATTACTTCGGATTGGCCACCCCCAAATAGCAGACATTCCTGGGTGAAGTCAGATCATGATGATTCTTAAAGCGTAGATAGTTGCCTCCTTGCCTTCAGCCTTTTCCTTCTTTTTTCTCCTCCTTTCCTTGATCCTCCATTCCCTTTAACAAGAAAAGTTTCCCGCTGAAACCTCTTTTCCCCACTTGGTTGTTTTGGTAACATGACGCCGGCAACTGGCAGCTGGAATATTTACCAGGCGAGAGCCTCCCAACGCTGGGTTGTCCCCAAAAGTGCCTGAAGGGCTATTTATAGACACCCTCCCGGCCACATTATAAAGAGACGGACAGTCCAGAAGGCCAACCTGACTGACAAGTTATGTAGCCTTGCTACATAGTTCCCCACCTACAGGATTCCCCAAGGGGGGGACCGAAATATGGTTTAATGCTAATTACATTAACCGTACCTATTTTAGACTCCGAGTTAGTCCCTTTCTGTACCTGGTAGTTATTCGGTCCAAGCTGCTTTAAAATAATAGCTGGTCCCAACCATTTGGGTGCAAGCTTAGAGGTAAGTTTACGAGCAGCATCAGACAGGTGATGAGTTGGAACCCAGACCAAGTCACCCATTTCGTAGTGCACTTCCGATGATGGGCATTGTAACACCTGGCTTGTCTCGAGGTTGACCTCACCAACCTAGCCTGTACCTTCTTTTGTAATTCCTCTAGGGTTGCCAGTGTATGATATTGGGGTGTATCTGGCAAAGGGACGGATTCTATTAACCGATCAAGTGGGCCTCTGATTTAACGACCCAGGGCAACAAGTGCAGGAGTTTCACCCAAAGCCTTGTGCTCCGCCGTGTTAATGGCAAACCGTAGTTCAGGAAGCCATTTGTCCCAGTCTTGATGACAATCTCATAATGTAGGATGCAACCATCATTTTTAGGGTCAGGTTCACCCTCTCTGTTAGATTGCTCTGGGGATGGTATGCTGTTGTCAATCTTCACTTCAACCCCCATGCTAAATGTAAATTTTCCATTGCTTCACTGGTGAACTGAGGACCACGGTCCGATATAATGAACCTGGGGACCCCCCACCAAGTGAAAATCTCATTCTTTAAGAGGGTGCAGATCCTATGAGTCTTAGCATCAGGCAGAGAAAAAAGCTCTACCCATTTAGAATAATAGTCGACTACCACCATCAATATAATTTTCTTGGTGGTAGAAGACAGCAGTGGTCCCATCAAGTCTGCTCCCAACATCTCTCCTGGCTCCGAAGGAATCATGGATTGATGCTCCCCTGCTGGTTTACCAGGTGGAGTTTTATACTTCTGACAAATCTGACACTTTTTAACGTAGTCCCACACATCTCTGTGGACTGACAGCCACTATGCCACTTCTAGTAACCTCAATAAGGTTTTTAACTTCCCCAGGTGTCCACCAAAATGGCTATTGTTATAATAGTATAGAAATTCTGGTATATACTTTTCTGGGAGCACCATTTGGAGCTTGGTGCCCCCAATCTTAGATGGACCTATATAGCAGCCCTTGTAGCTCCTTGAAATGAATGCGGCCAGGTTCAGCTTTAGCAACACTCTCCTTAAGCTCCAAGCATGCAGGACAGGTATTTTGTGCTTGTGCTATATCCTGTAAACTTAGAGGCAGGGCACACCACTGGCTTTGTGCTATAGCCATACACACCACCCCTGTCATCTCTGGTATTCTTGACAATGTATCTGGGACAATGTTGCTGCATCCCTTCCGGTAAAAGACTTTAAACGTAAATGATTGAAGGCGCAATGCCCACCGGATAAGGCGCGATGACACTTTGGGTTGATTAAAAATATAGGTCAGGGCATTGTGATTTGTATATACTTCGAATTCCACCCCTTCTAAAAAATGACGCCATTTTTCTATTGCCCAAACCACTACTAAGCAGAATAGCTGATTTCAGGGCCTCGCAGACTCCTAGATGCATAAGCAATCACCTTCTCTATTCCATCCATATTTTGCATGAGTACCTCCCTGAGCCCTGCATTGCTGGTATCAGTGTGTACTTGGAAAGTTAACTGTTGGTCCGGGTGAGCCAGGATGGGTGGACATTGCAGTGCTGCCTTTAGTTGGTCCACCGCCTCCTGACACTCTGTGATCCAGTTCCAGGAAATGTCTGTTTTCTTCAATTGGTTGAGCGGGGCAGCTATGGTAGCCATCCGTGGGATAAACTTGTGATACCAGCCCACAAGTCCAAGAAACCTTTGTAAAGGGTGTAAAGGTCAGAGGGCAATGGGTAGTTTTGAATAGCTGAGGTTTTCTTAGTGTCAACCTCAACGCCATTTCCCGATACCACATGCCCTAAAAAATGAATATGCGGTTGCATGAGGCAACACTTCTTCACATTTAACGTCAGTCGCTGAAAGACGAGGTCCAAATCCCGGAGGTGTTGGTGAAGGTCAGGGTAGAAAACAATAATATCGTCGATATTGACGAAACATATCTTCCCGATCAACCCACGCAAGACCTGCCAAAAGGCATGACCAAACCTTCTGGTGTGGAAACTGCGGTCTTATGTATGCTGCCTTCTCCCGTTCGCACTTTCCAATAACAACTGCGTAGATCTAACATACTAAAGATGGCCGCTCCGTGCAGAGATTCTGAAATTTCCAGTACCTGAGGCATGGGGTATACATCTAAGGGTGTCTTAGCATTAAGTCCCCCGTAGTCAACACAGAATATGTATGCTCCATCTGCTTTCTTTATCAAAACTACAAGCGCCACCCACGCTGATGATGAAGGCTCGATGATCCCTTGTTCCAATATCTTGCCAATATGTTCTTTAATAATCCCATTCTTTAGGGGCGAGACTCGATAAGTGCGATGATGCACCGGAACCTCATTCACCGTGTGGATGTCATGGGTAACCACCCGTGTTGCCCCCAGCTTCTCCGTCCATTCATTTGGCCATCTGCAAAGCAGAGGTTTAACCTCATCCAGCTAGTTTGAAACAATATCTGGATCTGTGGTCTCACAGGCCTCCAACTCTGCAGCATAAAATCCCAAGTATGCCCCATGCAGTTCTTCTTGGCCCTTTGCTACAAAGGGATGCCCCCCACCGCCCGGCACCATGTATCTCCTAAGATGGAAATGAATGGTCATCTTTACTGCAGTGATAGAGTCTAGACCAAGGAGCAAAGGCAATGACAGGTATGCATCCTCCAAGATATAGGTTTCCATCCTCCAAGTCACATTATGGAGTAAATACCTCAGCGAGAACTTACCCAGGGCCTGGTGCTCAGTACCATTGACCACGATAAACTTAATGGTCGAAGTATCAAGGAGTCCTTCTATTCTGTCTGTCTATTTTGTTCCACCAGCTTTTCTGCATTAGTGTGAAATGGCTACCTGTATCTACTACTGCGTCCACACACCAACCTCGAATATGGACTGGGATCACTAAGAGTGTAGATACAGTGGATACCACTGAGAATCCTGCTTCAGTCTGGCCACCTTTTGATTGCTTGGTCGATATTGTGGATTGGGTTTCCTTTTTACTGGCTTGTTAGACGCCCAATCTCGTTCCACTGCACACCCAACCTTTACCAGACCATCTACGCTGGTCACAATCCCTCTCAGCCCCGCAGCCAAACAGGGGTTACAGGAATTCAATATTCAACGCATTACTTCCTCCTCCTTCACCTCAGGTCGCCATCTCAGAAATAGAGCCCTATAATCATAGGCAAAATCTCGGAAGCTCTGTGTCGGTGCTTGAACCATGGACCAAAGTTTTTCTTCTAATTCGGTTTCATAATCTTCTGGGAGAAACGCCTCCAGGAAAGCCTTCTTAAAAGCATCCCAGGTGTGGATGGTCCACAATAACATGGAAGGAATATGTAGACTACATGCACCCCACAATGAACTTTACACTACATATTCAGTAGCAGCATTAACTATTTTTTCATACATACTGATCTGTTCTTTCGAGACCAAGGTTTCCTTGGTAGCTTTGTCAAATTCAGCATGGAATCCAACTCTGTATCAGGAGGCACACAACTTATCCTTGTTTTATGTCCTCTCTTTACTTAGCAAACGTACTGCACTGAAAGGATAAAATATGATTACAGTGGGTTGGAAAATCGATGGATGGATTACTTCTGGCAGTTCATACAGACCTGGTAGTGATTGTAGCTGTAGCAATTTCACATTTCCATAGATGTGCTCTTTGCCTTGTGTGGCATGAAGTATGCTTTCCTTTAATTCCGAGGTGCTTGTTTCATGAGCCTGAGATTCTTCATTGTATTATAGATCTGCCATGTTGCTGCTTCTATGACCCAAAATGACAATCTACAAAGAATTTCTGAAATGAAGAGGAGAAGGAATGAAATGGTATATTAGGGTAAGTCATAGTTTATTAGCAAAAGGAGAGGATCTGAATTGTGAGTTTCTAAGTCATGTACAAGAAAAATGAGCAAAACCAAGGTGAAGACACATCTCCTCAGAAATGTTGAACCACCGTAAAGGATAGTATTGATATGCCCACTTGGTATCCACATGGTATTATAAGGATTTTAACAGTGAGCTCAAGGTTGCCTAGTTTAATAAAGGCTGCAAACAAATATGTGATACAGCGAAATATAGGACATTGAATTCAAAGTGGTGTCTGCCTTCAGTTCTCCGCCAGCTATTTGTATTTTTTCCCTGAAAGATGAAAAACATCAAGCTATATGAAGATTTCACTTTTCCTTCTGTATATGGGTTAAAACCAACAATGTATTTAACTTTGTGATGCACGTCCCAAGAGATGTCTTGTGGCTGCTTTATAGTAGTCTGTTAAGCAGGCTAATAAACATTTCAAAATGAAATATTTTAAAGAAAAATAACATTCATTAAATAGGCTTTGAAGTAAATCTCACTGTCAAATGAAACCTTTGATAAATCTAACTATATAATTTCATTTAAACATTTACTTAATGCCCCAGTTATGTGCAGATGACCATTCTAAGTTGCTGTGCCAGGATACAAAAAGAGTGTTTAGTCACGCAAGTTAACATAGAGAAAAACAATTTCTTAGTGCTTGCATAAGCCAAAAAATAATTATTACAATTTCCAAAGATTGAAGAGTTTAAGTGGCTGAAACCAGCTTTAACACAAGAATATTTGAGGAAAAAAAATTAACATTAAGAATTAGCTACAATATATACTGTCTCCCTCTCTCTCCATCTCTCTCCTATATATTAAACATATTCAAACATTTGCAGCGCACCATCTATTGAAATATGTTTTGTAATGTATTGTACGAGTCCCATTCTAAATTTTTGCATAGCTTGGACCAGGAAAATAGGAAGCACCAGGACTCTAAAAGACTTGGGCCTTCATTGTTTTGCAAAGAGCGCCACATACCCCTTTCCAATGACCTCATGATCCCCCATGTTCTACCAACCATCCATCTACTGACTTCATAGAAAGAGTCACCAGAAACATGAATGTTGGATGATGCTGCAGTTGCGATCCGCTAACCTGAATACTTTGAGCAGCTGTTTGAAGCTGATCCTATGCCTAGGACATTGGACATCTCTGGGTCCATGGTTTTTGAAGATGATCCACTGAGATTGCACAGGCAGTAAACCAATTGAGGTTAGGGAAGGCTGCAGGGATCTGTGGTATCCAGAGTGAACTGTTCAGGCTGGTGGTAAGGTTGTTCTCCTGGCATTGTAAGCAATCTTTGCTTCCATTATGGAGATGGGGTGTGTTCTTGTTCCTTCACTGCTCAGTGCTTATATGGACTGTGTGTTGAGCAGAGTCATGGGGTCCAGCGGCTGTGGAAAGATTCACTGATCTTATCTTTGCCAACAATCCTGTGATCTTTGTGCAGTCAATGGAGGCTCTGATTGGGAGTCTCGCGAGACTGAGTGAGGCGTCTTGAGTGTCTGGGCTTGTGAATGTCCTAGATAAAAAACAAGATCCATGCTTTAAATGACCTCTTGGGCAAAGTCATCAGTAGTGTGTCTGTCTGCAGAGACAGTGTCGATCATTTCAAGAGGTTTACTTACCTTGGCAGGAAGATTCATGTGTCTGTCAACAGATGCCGCATCAAAAATATTAATACTGCTTTTACGAATCCTATTCCAAATGGCATTTAATACAGACAGCAACTGGATAGACACACATATTTATAGGCAAACACACAGATACTTGTCTTTTTAATAAGACGAGTATATTTTCATGCACGTAAGCATCAGTAGTGTCTGATGGATGTTAGATCATCTAAAACTTCAGGGAAGGTTTTTGGTGTGACACCACCATTAACACAGTTTTTGTTTACATTAGAATGAAGAAGAACCTCCTAGAAGACTTCTGACATCACTTCCAGCTTGCAAGTCGCCAACTCTGCCCCTTCTGCTTCCTCTTCTACTTAACTAATGTCTGGTTAGGATCAGATGTTCATTTCAAAGCCACAGACCACAGCTCCTCAGGAAGCTATTCACAGACTACAAGAAGCCAACTATGTGTCCCATGTGACGTTTGCAATTTTCTTTTGCTCTCTTTTTATTTGTTTATTTTATTAAACGGGGTGCACACATACATGCATACAGACAATACACACAGTACATACCAATAGTATACACACCTTTATTAAAATTACAACCTTTGCTAATATAAGGATTCATGTAAAAATAAAACATGTTAGAACTTTTCACCTTTAATAAGATCTGGTAGCTAACAATATTTTAATGAAAACATATTTTTCTAGGAAGAACAATCACAAATCAAGAACTTTCAGTGCCTCAGTTGCTTAACTGTGCAATTTAACTGATTTTCCTGAAAGCTTCTTGTTTGCACCATGCACAATATAACCTTAGTCTAGAAAGACCAGGAAAACATCAACAGGGGAATTTTGTATGAAAAATAAAATTATAAGCATACAGCAGACTAAGAGATATCATAGTGTGAACAAGAAGACCTATAGGTTCCTTGTGCACGATTAATTATTACTGCTGGGAAAAGCTGACATGTTTTCCCTATTTCCATCTCATTTGTTTGTCTCCACACATTATATGCAAAGTACTGTAATTTTCTAAAAACTCATACAAATGCCGTGAGCACTTTGAAATGCTGTTTCAGTATGTCCTACTGAGAAGATTCTCCATTTAAATCTGCAAGCACACAAAAAAATCCTTCCAAGTCAGTACTTTCAGTTCCTATTGTGGCAAGTAAATCCAAAAGTCCACTTGATTCTATTCAACGTATTGCCATTTTGTTGTAAAGCACAATGAAAAGTATTTGTTGGTAGGGCCATTGTTGCATTAACTTGTAGTGACAACACATTGTACATTGTACAATGACACAGTAGACATGAATTACTAACTAAAGCAATGCCAGTTAGGAATTAATAAAGATGCACCCATATCAAGTTAAAAAATACATATACATATAAATGTGCAACACGGATAAGTCATGAAATGCAACAAATAATGCAGGTAACTGATGGCTATTAGCCATTTCACATTTGTATGGTTTAATTACTATTTTTTAGATGTAATTTTGTTAATCAATGGGAAAATGGCCTCTCTTTGCTCAAAGCAACACCCAATATGCAAAACAACCTAGGATAGCATTAAAATAAATTGTTGCAGCCAGCAGTTTCTACTGCCTCCCAGTGAATATGAGACCAGCAGATGGAGGACAGAGTGGACCAAGAGCTGAAATGCCAACCCAAAAAAAGAGCAGGGGTTGTAAATGAAAAGGCAAATAATCAGGTGTCAGCATAAAAATGATAAATTGAAAGCTAAAGGTCCAAAATTCCTAGCTAAAATGCTAGTAATCAGATTGCCAAAAACTTGAGCATTTGTGCAAAGTTTTAAAAATGCATCTGCAATGGTGTAGCCTTCGAGGGTTGCACCTCCTAATATTAAGTCATCATCTGGGATAATTCCAAAACATGATGATTAAATAAAATGATAAATTTAAAGCAAAATGAAAGTGAAATGAAAGTTCTGTATAATTAAAAATCCAAACATAAAATTAAGTCCCAAAAAAAAGTTTTCAGCCCTATTAAAATTTTGTAACGTACCACAATTCATCAAACTGTTGAATATTTTGTTTTTTTATTCTGCTGTACTTGGGAGGAATTATGTTTGAACCTCCTAATTTCAATGTTCAGTACATTCACCGACCACTTAGTAACTGAGTCAATACATTATTTCAAATATTCTCGAGTATTTTGTTATTTTCTACCTTTCTTTGTCAAGTCCTACTCATTAGTTTTGAAGTGTTTGTTTTCTATTATTAATTTGTCTGTTGTTTTGTTGTTTTATACTTCTTTGATCAGTATATTGACCTTGCAAATTTATCAATGTATTTGTCTTCCTGCTGGTTGTCATATGCTCTGGAAAGCAAAAGCAAATAATAAAACTAGCTTAGGTTATCTCTCTGAATGGATATTATTCCTCTGTGTAGGCTTTGTCCTAAATACTTTTATCTAAAGAGAAAAGGTAAGAAGGTGAAGACCCATTTCAGTTGAATGATGTCACTCTATGGTTTGTGTAACAGCGAGGAGATTCAGCTACTTTATATGTTTGCCTAGACATACAGTATGTTTTAAACAGGTATATAGAGGACTTTATATGAATTAATCTCCACAAGGCATCCAGGTTGGATGAGATTTCAGGAAGTAACCAATTACCTGGTGTCTTCAGTGATATCTTTAATATTTTACTGAAAGAATCTGCTGTCCTCACTTGATTCAAAAGGACAACAATTATTCCTGTGACCAAAGAAAAAAAAACAAAACAAAAATGGAATGTCTGAATAACTACAGTTACACTCACTCTGATCATGGAGAAGGGACTTGAGAGAATGTTGCTAGGCCATATTAAATCGAATATTCCAGATGACCATGATCACCTTCAAGTTTGTATAATGTCACATTCAGTCTGCAGAGGAGGTCTTATTTTTTGTATTTTATACCATTCTGGAACATCTGAATAATATAAGCTGCTATGGAAGAGTCTTGTTGATAGACTACAACTCAGCATTTAACACTGTTGTACCAGCAAAGGTAACCACCAAATCTCCTCAGTTTAGGATTCAGCTTCACCTTTTAAAACTGGACTTTGGACTTCCTAACCAACAGATCTCAGCATGTACAGTTTGGCAGAATCACATCCTCCACTCAAACATTAAAACAGGCACTTCACAGTGTAGTCTGCTGAGTCCTCTTCTGTACTCCTTGTTCACCTCTGAATGTATGGCCAAAAATATACCCAAATTCATCATTAAATTTGCTGATGTCCATATCATCATAGGCCTGATCACCATCAGTGGTGAGAGAGCTTATAAGGAAAAAGCCTTCCTGCTGACTCAGCGGTGCCAGGGCAATAACCTCATTCTTACTTTCAACAAAACAAAGGAACTGGTCAAAGATGGTAAGCCACATTTCCATTTATATCAAAGAGGAATCTGTGAAAAGAGTGAGCAGCTTTAAATTTCTTGGTGTTACTATTACTGAGAAACTGATGTAAGTACAACACTCTTTGTCTATTATCAAATGGGCTTATCAGCACCTCAGCTTTCTTAGATGTCTTAGGACAGCTTGCATTTCTCTATATTTTCTCACAAGCTTCTACAAGTGCTCAGTAGAGTCACTGGTTGCATCACAACTTGGTATGGTGCCTGCTTGACCCAAGACCTTAAAGCACAGCCGAGGCTTTTAGGGGCATATATAAAACTCACTACCTTAGAAAGGCATACAGTATAATTAAAGTCTTCAGCCTCCCGGCACAGTTGCTTTTCTCAATCCTTCCTTCTGGCTTATAGTATAAGACCATTGGCACTCGCACCAATAGATTCAGAGATATTTTCTTACCACAAGTTGTAAGGTTGCTGAAACGTCATCATGAGAACAATGTTTGTAACATAATAAACAGTGTGTATGCTGTATATAATATTTCCAAATATATCATTTACCTATTGTATATAATCATATACTGTATATGTTACAGGCTATATGTTTTGTCAAATGGCTATATTTTTGTCAAATGTCCTCAGAAGACATGCAGGCATAGCTGTCTCTTCCTATACATAGCTCACATACTGCTTATGGGTTCTGTTCTGCTACACTAGACAGCCAAATGGATTGCTGTTTTTGTCATATGGCTTACTTGACTTGAGTCGGATAACTCTAATCACAACCCTATTTCTTAACCATATAGTGTAACCATCGTATTGCGTAACATCATTGACGTATAATGCAAAGCGACAACCTCCTCAACCGAGCAGAGGTCTGGAGGTTCACAGCTTGACTCTTTTGGAGTTATTGCTGTTTCATGAATCATCAAATTAACATTGTTGACAGTCACCTGTTGTGATAATCTTCTATTAACGAGCGGAGAGATGGCTTCAAGTCAACACCAGACAGCAGCACAGAAATGAAAAAATACAAAGCATGAAGAAGCAGCTTATGCTTCATTTGCAGGTGTGGTTTAGAAATCTAAATTTGTGTAACTTCTATAAACTACTACTACATTAAAGCTAGTGGTTTACTGGAGTATCAATGGAATAGCATTTTGTGTAATAGTTTTGATATTAAGAGTTTTTAGATATTTTCTGATGTTACAATACCTAGCTGAGATGTTGAGGATCATTTATTACTGCTATATAGACCTCAGGCTGCTAACATTAGTCAACATATGAAGTTCTCTGAGTGTTGTTGCATTTGTAAATTTTACCATCACACATAGGCTGTCTTGCTTACTAGTTAATTATTGGCTGAATTGAGGAAAAGCACCAAGCAAACAACTTTGATATACAAAGAGAGCAATTAACTCTGATTAACATAAAGTGCTCATTAATTTTATTGCCAACTAACATTACAAATTTAGTTAATGTCTTGTTGCTACCTGCAGTCATTGGAAGGATAAAATGAAGTTGAGATAAATTAATAAGTATAGAGGATATATTCTCATTGATTTTTTTAAATATGTAAATATTCAACCTCATTTTGACCCTATATTTACTGGCTCAGTAGTAGTAATAGTATTTTTTATGTTATTATTAGTAGTAGAAGTAGTATTTTATATATTATTATTATTAGCAGTAGTAGTAGTTGTATTTTATATTATTATGTTTATTAATATTATTAGTCAGGTCAGGTCAGTTTGGAGAGCATGCATTGATAGAGCATGTTTTTTCACCCACCACACCATGAAACAGCTCAGAATCCTGGCTGGCAAACCCCAGGCAGACACACGGTCCAGTCCCACCCTCCATAAATGACCCTATATCTGCTGCAGCCATTTGTTACGTGGGTATCCCCTTGGCCTGGTCCAGCTGCTTGGGTCCTCAACAGTGAGATTTCTGTGATCCGGATCACCCTTGGGGAATCGCTCCACATGACCGTAGTGCCATAACTGACACTCCCTCTCAATGCAGGTAATGTGCCTCATTTGGGTCTCCATGAGCAACTGCTCATTTGACACAAAGTCAAACCAGCTGTGCCCAAGGATTCCCTGAAGAGACACAGTATCAAAGGAGTCCAGTCTTCGTCTCAGGTCACTGGATAGCGTCCATGTCTCACAACCGTATAGCAAAATAGGAAGTACCAGGATTCTAAAGAATTGGACCTTCATCCTTTTGCAAAGATATCGGAAGCACCACACACTCCTTTCTAGCGACCTCAATCCCCAATCCATCTAGACTTCATAGGAAGAGTCACCAGAGACATGAATGTCACTGCTGAGAGGTCGACCTTGTTGAGAGGTTACTATTATTAGTTGTAGTATTTTTATTATTATATTATTATTATAACTAGTAGTGGTAGTAGTAGCAGTAGCAAAAAAATTGTTTTTGTTGTTGTTGTATCATATCACAAGTTATACTGTTGGCTATATCAAGTAACAAGAGTAACAGTACCTTGATAACCTGGGCCATTATTATTATTATTATTATTATTCATAATTAGGTCTTCATTTATAAAGGTAATATATAAATGAAATAAAACAACTCTCCCAGTCAGTGGTTTTTCAAAACTTTAGCTCATCAAGACATAGCAGCTTGGCTATCATCAGCATCGCCTCATACCTTGCACAGAAGCTGTTGTGGACGCTGAAAAGTCGGGAACGACAAGGAAACGGACACCAATATAAAATAAAAATCAATTTCTTTGTTCTTGGTGAGAGGAGGCAGGCTGCAGACCCTGTCACGTTCCAGTGTGCTACAAAACCATCAGCCTGCTAGTAGGAAGCCGAGACTTCCTTTAATACTCAAGTTCGTTGACAAGAAGAAAAAAGAAAAAACGCAGCAGTTCATTTTGAGGTCATACATAGATCGTTATAGCTTGTGGTCACACCCTGGATTGCAACATGCAGGAGCACACAGTGTTTTTTACAGTTAAAAAATGGTCAGTATTTTCACAATTTTAAGAAATACACTTCTGCTAACTTACACGTACATAAGACCAGTTATAACAAGCTTTGTCCTAACGGTTATAGAGTGTATGCAACTCAGTGGTTTTAGACAATGCTCACTTCCTCATTCTTTTTTTCAATCACATTGCTCATAAAATATCAAGAGTTACATAAAGTTAGTTCAGTAAATGACATTAGTTATAAAGAAATTATATTCTTATAGCTTTAGTATCTGCATTAGATTACATTTGTTCAGTTAGCTTTAGCACATTCTTATTTAATACATAAGTGCCATGCTTGTTGTAGTTCTATTAGCATCATACTTTTATTATTTGGAAAGACTGATGCACCTTAATTCTAAATTTTCTTTCTCACTGTCTTATGATGACCTAATAGATAACTTTGCCTTCAGAAAATGTAGATAATGTGCTGTTGTGATATTCAACAAAGAGACTGAAGAAACCCAAAAATGTTCACTTTCAAATTATGATTAATTTTTTTAAAAAGTATTTGTATTTAACATTGAAACTTATAGTTAAGTTTCTGATCTGTGGTTCTTTGTTTATTTTAGTGTATATCTATTGTTCAAATTAAAGCTGTTATAAGATATAGTAATGTAGTGGACTCAGGGAGGGGCAGGTGGGGTGAGGGGCTTGGTTGGGAACCAAGAAGATTCCACTTAGGGCCGTACTTTGGCTAAAGTTGGCACTGCATGTAGCTTTGGATTTCACTGTACTATATGGTTGATTTCTCAATTATTTTTTTTACTATAAATTGAAAATAAGTCTACTGGGATCTAAATACACCTTAGGTATGCTGCTTTTTTACATAGTTTTCCTTTACAATGCACAAATGTAGCTGCTATAGAGCTTTTGTCTGCTTATAGGTTTAAGATCATGTTTATCTTAGAACTTAGGTCATCAGCACAATTTGGTCATAAGTTAACAAAATAAACCTGTCTGTAGATGATAAGGGTGTACTAATATTTCCAAAAGTACAGAAGGTGCTTGACAACAATAATTATTATAAAGCTTTTATTAAAATAGAACATGCTGAAATAGATTAAAAAACATAATATAGACATCACAAAATAAAACGTTTATAGCCTAGTAGAAAATACTAAGGAACCAAAATGAACTACAAGTTTCATTTAAACTAAGGTGTTATCTACTAAGAAATATTCCTAACAGTGTTCAGAACTTCATTCTCTGGTTTCATGATCCAACTTATTTTCAATAAAGTGTTTTTATGTGTCATAGCCTACCCCAACAGCATCAAGCTGAGTGTTATTTCATTGTGGTGTACATTCTAGCAAACTCATACTCATTGCAGACAAAATTAGTTTCACTAGTTCACCTATATATGTTTGAAATTTGCAAGAAAATTAAACAAATCAGAGACAATTAATGTAAACAAAAGACAGTAGATCCAACTGCTGCATTACTTCGAGTATTTACTTTAAGATTGGCACCACAGTCTCTACAGAGGAAAGTCCAGGATTGTACATTTTCAGATATTACCCATTCCTATTTAAGTCTCCAAACAAAACCTGCCAACATTATGATTTCAGACCATTAATAAAACAAAATGACACCTTTTATTGGCTAACTAAAAAGATTACAATATGCAAGCTTTCGAGACAACTCAGGCCCCTTCTTCAGGCAAGATGTAATCTTTTCAATAAATTGATTACATCTTGCCTGAAGAAGGGGCCTGAGTTGCCTTGAAAGCTTGCATATTGTAATCTTTTTAGTTAGCCAATAAAAGGTGTCATTTTGCTTGGCTTTTCTCTACATTCATAATGGCTAACACGGTACAACACCCTAGTACTACAGACCTTTAATAAAGAAATTGTAACTTAAAAAGCCTACAGTGTTCTGTGAGAGAAAACATCATTGAAGCGCTACAAGACATTGTGCTTCAGTCTGCTAAAGAGTTAACAGTGTGGCGTCAGTCTGCTATTTTTCCACCACCTTTTAGAAATGGGGAGAGTAAGTGATGTAACTTTTTTATTTTTTAATAACTTTAAATTTAAATAAAGCCCACTAGCATAAATGAGTTCACATTTTTTACATTTGTGTATTAATATTTTTTGAAAGAATCAGTGTTCATTCTTATGGTTGTCATTGCTTCATTTTTATACCCAAATAATGTAGGTAGATCAACATATCGGAGACTGATAGCAGTTATTAAAAAAATATACTTGTCAAAACCCTAAACAGTCCACATATGTTACCAATTTAAGATTTTTACTCCTGTTATTTTTGTTAAAAAAAATCCATCTTAACCTACTGTATTTTCCAGGGGTTACAGTTCTTTTAAATACAGTAATTTTCAATCAAAGTTTGGCTATTAACATGACACAGAGGTGTTTCCTTATTTTTTATGTAGCTATACCTATACACTAAATTATGTTTTATTAATATTATACAATGATTGTTATTAATGAAATTAATCAGAGAATCACAGTTGGCCAAACAGTTAAAGACAAAACATTCTTTAAATGACATTCTTATTTCATTCATAACCATGTATTTGATATATTTAAATAAATTATTCTTTAATAAAAAAAATATACATCTATAGTATACAAAACAGAACATTACAGGAAAATAATTTGATTAACCATTAAGGATAACTATTGCATTGTATGAAAACACTGACATAATTTTAGGATCAAAACATTTTTCCCTTGTGGAATAATTATTTTTCATTCTTTCTAAAAATTGTTTGTTTTAAAATGTGTGAAAAGAATAAAGATCTCAGGTCACTGCTTTTTCATTCTGTTTCTTATTATCAGATGTGAATGTCAGGTAGACCATAAACAATTTCTCTCCATTTCCCATTTATTCAATTAGCTGATCAACCTTGATAACTTGACATGGGTGCCAAGTCACATCTCCTATAAGCAATATGTGAATTTGCTAGACACAATAATTATGTCTTGATTTTTTAAATGTATGCCAGTTAATGCAGACAATATAAAATCATTTACGAGGAAAACCTCCCTTCAAATCTTTTTTTCTGTTTTTACCTACAGAATCACACATAAAAATGAGCGTCATGATTTCTCAAAACAAGTCCATCTGTTTAGTGGCTACCAAAGAAAATCATATGTTCACTATATGGTAAAATTTGTCAATTTGATATTTTATAATGTATAAATTTATATTAAAGGAAAACAAATGATTGGTTTGTAAATATTTGGTTGACATACATTGCTTTTTATATATTTACATTGCTTCAGTGCTAAGTGCATACATACTGTACATACATAACATATACTGTGTATATATATATATATATATATATATATATATATATATATATATATATATATATATATATATATATATATAATATATGTATATAAAGGATAAAGCAGGTTATATATATATATATATATATATTGTGGTGGACTGCTGGGGCCCTTACCCGGCTGGGACACCTTGATAGTGGAAGGACTGGGGGATACAGTTTATTCAGGACATTATCTCCCCCTGAACGCTAGAGGGCAATTCCCCTGGCTTTCAGTGGGTCCTTGGTTTTGGAGCATGGAAGCTCAACCCTGCTGGGGCTCGTGGCCACTGCCAGGGGGCGCCTGAATCTTTGCCGAGCCCTGCAGGGTTCAGCCTCCATGCTCAAAGTACTGCCAGAAGAAGCTCTTTGTACACCTGGAGTCCTTCTGGGTATCAAATAAAAGGGGCCAGCCACCAATACTCAGGGGGCGAGAGTTGGGAGGAGGTAGACAAAGCTTGCTGTGAATGGAGTGCAGGAGGAATTAAGAAGAAGGAAAGGGTTTTGTGCAGGGACTATGTATTTTGGTGCTGTGTTGCACTCTGGGGAGCAAGAAAAAAGCGCTTCCCAGCTCGGAATAAAGAGTGTTGTGTGTTGCATCTATGTCTCTGCCTGTCTGTGTCAGGGTTGGGGCAGCCATACGTGCCCTGGGTTTACACTAAATATATATAAATATATTTTTGAATGGATATATTCAAACCAATGCATCTGAACCAATTTATGTATTTACAAACCAAACTTTTTTTCTAGAGCTGCCCCTCATAATATATATAATGACCAGTAAGAGACGTAAATCCCAGACACAACCACAACAACACAAGTCCTGGGTTCAAATACATTTATTACAATAAAGTAAATTAACAAAAGGCTTTTTCCTAATCATAAACACAAGCATAACTCTCATATTTTCTTCTCCTACCTATCCTATGAGCTTGAGTGGCTTCTTTTATCTTGAACCCGTGAGTACTTCCAGTGCTAGGTCATAGCCCTGTGGAAGCACTTCCTGGTCAAGTGGAAGTCCCTGAAAGTATGTACCAGAAATCCTCAGAGCACCCTCTGGCGGCACCCATGGAACCCAACAGGACTGCTCTATGGCGCTACAATTCCTAACATGCCCTGCAGGTGTCTATTTGGGTACCAAGACCAAGGGGTGTTGACATCTAGTGTACTGGGGGAGACCATAGCCATGTACCATTGTCTCCTATTTTCCCTCCAATGTACTGGTGTCCCAACTGGGTAACCTTCTTTGCTCCATGCCCACCAGGATGTTAACACACTCCTCATAGTATTGGCAACTTCCGCCAGCCTTTTGGAGAGAACATGAAATGTTCCATTTTCCCTTCCTCCCAGACATGTACGGAGTGCCAGCTGGTAGCTGCTGTCCATCATATATATATATATATATATATATATATATACAGATGACCACGGCAGCCAACTTTGATGGGGAATAAGATTGCATGCCATCCTTTGACTAGAGCTTCATTGATCAAATCCTGGTCATTGGCTCTCTTGAATTGGTGTGAGATGGATTGCCTGTCCTCACAGGATACTGTTAGTTTGACCACCACAATAGTTTTTGTACTCCTGGATAGAAGAACCAGAATGAGGATACTGCCACCTCTTCTGGAAAAATAAATTTGTTCTTCAAGTCAACCTGCATTTCCCTGTCGGAAGCTTGATACGAGATGGAGGGTGTGCTGTTGGCAGCTGTCCATGCCTTGGGGACATTATGTCCTTGCCTTTGAAAGTGGATAATCTCAGGTGGTGCTGCCTGTTGTTTCTTGGCTTTGACTTGCTGAACATTTGTCCACTTAGTGATCTCTGTATGAACATTTTCTTGCTTCCACCTGTATTTGTCATCTCCCAATGTTTTGGGACATCCAGTCAAAATATTATTCAGGGTACAAAGAGTTTCTCCACACTGCTTTCAGAATGGGTCTTCTTTGCTCCATATCTTTAGGTTGCTTGGGGTTGGCAAGAGGTCAGCCAATGCACAAAGAAGGAAGGCCAACCTGTTCAATGTCCCATAGTTCCTTCCAGGATAACATTCACTCGAGTGCCTAATCGCAGTGCATCCACTGCCCCTGTCATGCAAGCTCAACCGTTCTTATGTGCTGGTCTTCTTCTGCTGCCTCTCTGACCTTCTGCACCACCAGTTCTCTGTGCCTTTGGCACTCTCCATGCTCCATTTCTTAGTGTTATAATTACCAAGTCCTAGCTGACCTTGTCAAACCACCCCAACAATCTTCTGATGTCTCCAGTATATTTCAGCCTCCCTCACTACTTCTTGAGGCTTCCATTTCGTGCCACACTTGATGGTCTTGTTAGCATGTCTGACTTTCTCATACTCTGACAGAAGCAGTTACCTTGGTGTCTTTGATTTCCTTCATCAAATATAAGACAGGTAAGCAGAGCTTAGAGGTCTTATGTACAGGTTGATCAAGCTAAAAGTTGGGGGAACACCCAACCATTTTTGCAAAAAATTGCTGCACAGTCTTTCCATTGCTTCCACTTAAGTCATGGGGAAATCATACAACAGAAATGGTCATTGAAGTCTGGGTATGAAGCCAAACTAAAAGCATCACACCTTAAACCTTCCTAGTATTTGGTTGTCATCAATTGCCTTAAGCCAAATGTGAAATTGCACCATGGGGTCTTTGAGATTGTCACTGCCCTGCAAGGTGCTATCATAGTTCTTATCTAAACATCGAATACCTTGTTCCTGAATTATTGGAATCTCAGCCACTTAAATGCTGAAGATGAACTTCGACAGCTTTCCTTTCAGAATATTTTGGCTCCTAGATATTGCTGGGTTGAATTGCATCCGTGACCATGCAGCCATTTTTTCCAGTGCACTTAATATCCACCATGTTCCTTAGATAGATAGAGTCAACACCTTTACATCATCCATGAAGGCTCTGGAGGAAGGATGTTTTGTTCCACTATCTGCTTTAGGCCCTATACATTGTGTTTCTCCTGCCTTCAATAATAAATTCATGGCAACTACAAACAGGACCATTGATATTATGCATCCTGCCGTAATGCCCTTCTCAAGCCTCTGCCATTTAGTGGTAAAGTTACCCACAGTGAAATTCATTTTCAATTAATCCATGTGTAACATCACAATCCTAACTACTTCTAATGGCACTTGGTAGTGCACCAGTGCAACTTGGATCAGCTAGTGAGGAACACTTGGGTAAGCTTTGGTGAGATCTAACCATACAACAGAGGGTGTGCTGTTATTGCTGATGGCTTCCTTGATGATTTGATGCTCCAAATACCCAGAGTACCCTGGGACCCCTCTTTTCGGGACACTTGGATCAATATAGTCATTGGAAAGAAGATAAGATGTTAGTCTTTTTGAAATAATAGACCAGAATATTTTCCATTCAACATCTAACAAGGATATTTCAGGGAACTGGTCAGGTCCTGATGAATTCGGTTCTTTAGGGACAAAGCATCCCTCAGCTAGTGTCCAGAGGCTGGGTTATTGTTTCTTTCTCCACAGTGTCAAACGCTTTGATAGCCTCTTCAGTAGCTTTGGACAGGTCTTATAGCCCTTATCAGTGATCCCCAATGGACCTGAAGCAGATCCTGCTCGAGCTATTTCAACTACTGCCCTTACTTCATCAAGAGTGAAGTCTGTCATGCTGAAACGTGTGTGGGGCTTACGTGTTGGCAGCTGGAAAAGACAGTAACAGTGGGATGCGTCTATAGGGGTCACTGTGTGCTGCTTCCACACTATCCTCTATTTCTTCCTTAGAACATGTCAGTCTCCCACTCCTAGGCTTACCTAGAAGTTCAGCTGAGAAGCAGAAGGGATTGTCGAAAAAAGGCCTTCCTCTGTCTTTGCTTCTCTTGCTGCTTTTTCCAGGTTCTCTCTGATGTACAAAGTTGTAGTACAAAGTTTACTTCGCAGCTATGAGGTTATTTCATTCAGGGTACTTTTCCCTCCTCATCTGCTTCCCGCCACTCTTTCTTGAGTATCCTTATTTCCTCCCGTAAATCCGTGATACGCCGCTGCCTCCTATTGGGCCCCGCTGGTGGCTTGGCATTTTTACTTTCCTTCACTCCAAAGGCATCCTGCACCATGGTCTTCATGTTCTCGATTGCATCTCCTTTCAGGATGTTGTCCAGGATGATACTCAAATCTTCATCTAATTGCGCCCATCTGCAATAGATACAAAATCTCCACAACTGACATTAAATTTTTTCTGCTGTTTTTGACCTGGAATTATATGCAACGTTAGTTATTTTTCTTTTGATCTGGACTTTTATGTAACTGTATCATTTTTGTGAATTAAAAATATGGAAATTTTATGCTTTTTCATTTTTATTCCTCATCAAACCATGCCACTCTTCTTATGTTTGATTTTAAAAAAACATTTGATTTGCATAGGAAAAACTAAAATACAACACAAAAAAACTCTCTGTAAACAGTTGTTAAGACAGTTTAAAAAATATCATTTTTATGATGGTTTAGCAAGCCTGAAAAAAAAATGGCGGTACTTTAAAATATTATAATTATTGTAGGTGCTATGTCAAGAAGAAAGGTTGAAAACTCCTAACCCATATCACATAACATGTAATCACGTATGTGTCAAAAGACTCAGAAAGTTAGATATTTGCTTTGATTAACTGGCCTACTATTATACAAAACCATGCATTATGACTACTGTTAGCAGTAGCCAAAATCAAATACCATGCTCCGCTTTATAACATTGGCTTTATATTAGTGGGGGACCTTACCACACAGTACAACATGTCTTTGGACTGTGGGAGGAAACCGGAGCACCCGGAGGAAACCCACGCAGACACGGGGAGAACATGCAAACTCCACACAGGGAGGACCCGGGAAGCAAACCCAGGTCCCCAGGTGTCCCAACTGCGAGGCAGCAGCGCTACCCACTGCACCACCGTGCCGCCTTAACTACCACTATTTATTGCAAAATGAATTACATTAGACTGAAGAACTATAAAAATAACGATACAAGGCTGCAAAACGTTATTACGTTATGTCTGACAATTCTTACATATTACTTCCTCATGGGACAATTGTGTCATATATTACAACTTTATATGAAAGGTACAAGTCTGTGCAGTTTGAACAGCTAACATGTTGTACAGCAGTCACATTCAGACTCTGTGGGTCAGGTGTGGGTTATCAGTGCACATATTTTAACTGCTGATATGGAGCAGTATAAACTGATCTTCGAATCTTGGTTTCCACATGCTAGGTCTGTACAAGGCAGTGTTTCTCAACCACTGAATCAGGGTAGCTGCTGGTCAGTCCCTGGTTGCCATTGTTGGTTCATGACTGGGTCACCTAAGAGAGTGCTTTTCAACACCTGAGTTGTAACCCACTTTTGGGTAGCCATGGTTGATTTGCAAATAGTTCGCAAATAGGCTGTGAGTGGATTATGTTAGGTCATCTAAGCAATCAATATCACCTTGTGATATGTTTCCCCCTTTTCTAAGTGAATTTATTTCACCAAGGTGGACTCACAATCATGCTTGTTTAACCAAGGGGACAGTTCCAGTTGCTGCTAGTGCAGCGTCTATGAATTTTAAAAAGGCACAACTGGGTCACAGGACTATAAAGGCTGAAAAACACTGGTGTAAGGGAAGGCGATGCAGACAGTATGCATAAGAACTTTCCAAATGAAGAGCATTGATCAAAAACAACCTTAATAATAATTAATACTACTACTACTACTAATAATAATAATAATGTCTTTACATTTATATAATGCTTTTTATTACTACTCAAAGTGCTTTACATAGTGACTGGGGAGCCACTTCATCCACCACTAATGTGTGGCATCTGCCTGGATGATGCAATGGCAGCCATTTTTGCACCAGTACACTCACCACACATTAGCTATTAGGTGGTAAAGTGGTGAGAGAGATAGCTAGTTAGAGACAGAATGATTAGTGGGCCAGAATGACTCGGCCATGGTAGGCAGTTTTAGCCTGGACATTGGGATGCACCCTACTTTTTTACGAAGGATGCCCAAGGATCTTTTATAACCACAGAGTGTCAGGATCTCGATTTTATGTCTCACCCGAAGGATGGCATCATTTTTATAGCACAGTGTCCCCATCACTGCACTGAGGCATTGGGATCCACATTCAGACCACAGGGTAAGCGGCCCCCGGTGGCACCACCAACACCTCTTCCAGGAGCAACCCAAGCCTTTCCTAGGTGGTCACCCATTCAAGTATTGGCCAGGCCCGAATATGCTTAGCTTCAGGTGGATAACCTATACCTGTACGTGTGATAAAGGGCCCTCCAAGATACAGAAATCATATGAGAACCTGTGGGAAAAAAAAAAAAAAAAATAATAATAATAATAATAATGAAAAACATATTTCTATGGCTAGTTTTGGCAATTTCTAGAACATTATTACCCTGTTATTTTCCTCAACATAGACAGATGCAAACACAAGTTCAGCATGACACACAGGCTTTATTTTTCTGTGGGAGGTGCTTACCAATAGTTTCCCACAATGGCACAGTACAAATAAGAACAATAACAAAGTCCACAGCACTTTGTCTTCTGTCTCGTTCTGTCTTTGTCCCTTGCTTTTCTCTCTCTTTTTCTCTGACTCCACTCCTCCTTCAGCAATGTTTTCCTCTACGTCCTGACTCTGGCTCCAGGAATGAAGACAGCAGACTTCTTTTATGCTACACTCAGGAGAACTTCTGGTGTCCCATTAGAATGGTCTGGAAGCACTTTCGGGTGAGGCAGAAGCCCAGAAAAGTAGAGCTCAGTAATCCCCACAACACCCCCTGGCAACACCCATGGAGCCCAACAGGACTGAGTTGCCCTGTGGGAATCTGAGGAACTCCTGCATCCTGGTGGGGCTGCCATCCAAGAGAGATAGTTCCCTGTGCACGCTCTCTCCCCAAGTCCTTCCACTCCACAGCTGTACTGACTGAGTAATGGCATTGGCCATCTACCCCTATATATCCATCCATCCATCCATTTTCCAACCCACTGAATCCGAACACAGGGTCACGGGGGTCTGCCGGACCCAATCCCAGCCAACACAGGGCACAAACCAATCCCGGTCAGGGTGCCAACCCACCACAGGACACACACAAACGCACCCACACACCAAGCACACACTAGGGCCAATTTAGAATCGCCAATCCACCTAACCAGCATGTCTTTGGACTGTGGGAGGAAACCGGAGCACCCGGAGGAAACCCACGCAGACACGGGGAGAACATGCAAACTTCACGCAGGGAGGACCCGGGAAGCGAACCCAGGTCCCCAGATTTCCCAACTGCGAGGCAGCAGCGCTACCCACTGCGCCACCGTGCCGCCCACCACTATATATATACAGTATATATGCAGTACTGCGGTGGGTTGGCACCCTGCCTGGGATTGGTTCCTGCCTTGTGCCCTGTGTTGGCTGGGATTGGCTCCAGCAGACCCCCATGACCCTGTGTTCGGATTCATGAAGGGATTGTGTTAAAAAAATGCTTTAGTTGCCTCACATTTTTATGAAATCGTTTTGTTCACCCCACTGAATTAAAGCTGAAAGTCTGCACTTCAACTGCATCAGAGTTGTTTCATTTAAAATTCATTGTGGTAATGTACAGAACCAAAATTAGAAAAAAGTTGTCTCTGTCCAAATATTTATGGACCTAACTGTATTAGGCCTGGGAAAGGTAACTCATTAATTTTTGCTATTAATGTGGCCTGTTTAAGGTGATAAAAATATTGTCGCATCCAAGGCCAGAAATGAGGCAATTGCCTCAGGCAGTGCTTTGGTCGGGGAAGTATTTTCATGTTTTTTTTTTTTTATACAGTATATATATATATATATTGTAACGGGCCTGGGACCCGGTCGGGACGCCCCTGCTGCATATGTTCTGGGGGAGCAGCCATGGGCTCCTCAGTACCTCCCCCGGGACGCTTGGTGGCAGCCTCCCTGGGTGACGTTGGTGCCTCAGTTTCCCACAGGGCTCCATGGGAGATGGAATTCTCCACAACCCTACAGCCGCGCCGGGAGTTGCAATTAGCCACAGGTGATCAAGCTTCTGGAGCACTTCCGGGTGGGTTATAAAAAGGGCCAGCATCCACCACTGAGGAGCCAGAATCAGGAGGAAGAGGACGAGGTTGCCTGGAAGGAGTGGTGGTGCCAGAGGAAGAGTGTTTTATTGGTCAGTGTTCAGTGCTTTGGGGGGGGGGGGAAGACGTGCCCTCCAGCTGAAGAAAAATAAAAAGTCTTGTGATTTTACACGTGCCTCTGCGTCAGTCTGAGCCGGGTTCGGGTGCTATATAGTGCCTTGTTACTATATATATATATATATATATATATATATAAAGAGAGCGAGAGAGAGACATTTACATATTTGGCCGACGCCTTTATCTAAAGCAATTTACAACATTTGAGTTAAAATTGGTTACATTTCTTTTCTTTTTCTAATTGGAGCACAGGCAGGTGAAGTGACTTGTTCAGGGCCACGTAATGTCAATGACAGGATTTGAACCCACAATCCCAGGGTTTGAAGTCCAAAGCCTTAACCACTGTGCCACACTGCCTGATCAATAACAACAACATTAATAACATCTCCTCTTCTGTCTGTATTTCTGACACTCACCAGTCAGAAGATGACTAACCTGCCCTCTTTCTGAATATGCTCCATAATCATCTTCAATTGGAGGACAGAATTTACATGATACAGTGCTGGCTCACTGCCACCATCTACTAGCAAAATGATATTTTGAGATTTACTAAGATGAGGGTGGGCATGTCTGCCCCACTGCACCACACTACTATATAGCCACAGATGCCATCAGCCTTTTACTGTATTTAAAATAAACTGCTTAGAAGGATCATGGTATACCAGCATCAGGGCAGTAATAAGGCATTGTTTTATAATTTCAGAACCATTCTGACATTCAACGCTTCACTCAAATGGGACCGCCTCTTCTGTTAATCAATAAGGAACTAAGCAGCTGCTACCAATTCAGCAATAAACCTCCTATAATAGGAGATTATTTCCAAAATCAATTAAAATGAACTCCATCAGCGATTGAACTGTACTATGAGTGTTACACAGCTCAAATTCTATGCCATTAAAATTAAACAATCCACACCATGTAGTAAATTCAGTCTTCTCCCAATGACAAGGACCAGCCTCAATGTGCAAATAACCATTATTCAAAACTAAAGTCACAAACCATATTTCAGATCCTCTGGCATCCAA
Organism: Erpetoichthys calabaricus; assembly: GCF_900747795.2. Classification (NCBI taxonomy): domain Eukaryota; kingdom Metazoa; phylum Chordata; class Cladistia; order Polypteriformes; family Polypteridae; genus Erpetoichthys; species Erpetoichthys calabaricus. Next base: position 55,669,727 of record NC_041400.2, read on the forward strand.
TGTATAGTGGATTATGCTTTGACATTTTTTCTTTTATAAATTAAAAATACAAGGTCTGAGTCAATTTTACAGAAATCCCTTACTAATTATTTCCAGTTTTTATTACAATGATTGTGTCTGTCAGGGTTGATCACTTACTAATCTCATGAAACATTAGATGTTTATTATTAGTTGAAAGCCATAGGATGATTTCTTTTATTCCTTACTGGCAAAATTTAATTTAAAGACCATCTAGGTAAACAAAGAATAAGAGGCTATAATGCTGAAATGGTTGACCCTGGACTTGCTTGTAGGAAAAGCTGGTACTGTTTTACCGTATCTGAATGCTGATCAGTAATAAAGAATACAGAATGAACATTATGTGGCTTAATTCCTATTTTCTGACTGATGTACTATATATCTCTATGTATACTATAACCATGATACCCCCTTCACAAATACCACAAACACACCATGATGATTGAGTGTATGATCTGTTATGTTAAAGTGTGAAAGAAAAAGTAAGTATCCAATGCATTAAGGTCATTCCTTAATTGTAAGGCTGGAGTAAATCAACTTTAGCCTGAGTATTTCAAATATATGATAACTCAAGCATTTAGTTTACTGAGAAAATGCAAAAAATGTTATTCATTTGGCTTTTGTAACACTGATCAACAGGAAAAAGTTTTTTAAGTTATGTTATGTTATGAACTGTTTGAATTGGAAAATTCATCTCAATGCAATTAGCCAAAGTGTTCTGCAATAAGCAAGGCTAACCTGGAAGAAATGTAATAAGTTTCAAATAGCCTAGGCCAATTGCAATGAAACTCCATGGGCCAGTTGCTATGTGACAGATGTTTCAATTCAATTACAACAAATGCACGAATAAACAAATGAATGTAATATCAAAATGCAAAAAGAAATTGCTTTACTAAATGTATTAGCTGATTAATTGAGACAGTAAAGCAAATGACTTTTCTTATGGCTGCTTTGGCAGATTTTGTAGCTTCATCTTTTATGTTGTACACCTATGCAAATCTACCTCTAGAGAACAAATGCATCAGGATGATTAATGTATGTGCTTTTAAGACACAGCATGTTGAATTATTATAGTACTAGTGCAGCAACTGAAGTTGACCTGCTTAGTATTTGTTTGTGTCCCCTGAGAATATTTGGTAATGCAAGAAATCTAGGGGAAAATACTGGAGTTGTTAAAACGAGCTGATATATGTCAAAAGCACTGGGGCCTTCTGTTAGCAGTAAAATTGGTAAGTGTATACAGCATGCAAATGACTTTCTTAAATATTACAATACCAAATTGACAAGTTTCAGATTTTGAAGAATGGAATGCATTTTGCATCTTTTTTTTTTTTTGAAAGGTTTAGAGGTTTTAGAAAAGGAGAGTGGTTACTGGGTTACTACCTTGTTATCTACTGGTACATCATTTAGTACTGTGGCTCTAGAGGACTTGGATCTCAAATCTGTTTGTGGATGAGGTACATTCCATGTGAAGTGTGAACCTTCTCCTTGGGTTTGCATAGCTGTCTGCAGGGAATCGAGTTTCCTCACACTGTACAAAGACATACTTATGTGGTGATAGACAAATAATAATTGGCCTAGTGGGAGTGTGTGTGTGTCCTGTGTAGGTCCGTATCCTGCTCAGGTTAGTTTTATTTTGTTGCTTTAGACTGTAAGGAAATGCTTCGGCTATCTTCTGTCTAAGAAGGGTTAGGCCAGGATTTAAAACACAGGGCTCTAATTAATAAACTATTGTCTAATAAACTGCTCAAAAAAATTAAAGGAACACTTTGAAAACACATCAAATCTCAATGGGAAAAAAATCATGCTGGATATCTATGTATTAGGAATGAAAGGATGCCACATTGTTTGATGGAAATGAAAATTATCAACCTACAGAGGGCTGAATTCAAAGACACCCCAAAAATCAAAGTGAAAAAAATGATGCAGCCGGCTAGTCCGTTCTGTCGAAATTTCATTGCAGCAACTCAAAATCATACTCAGTAGTTTGTATGGCCCCCACATGCTTGTATACATGCCTGACAACATCAGGGCATGCTCCTAATGAGATGACAGATGGTGTCCTGGGAGATCTCCTCCCAGATCTGGACCAGGGCATCACTGAGCTCCTGGACAGTCTGAGGTGCAACCTGGTGGCATCGGATGGACTGAAGCATAATGTCTCAGAGGCGTTCTATTGGATTTATGTCAGGCGAGTATGGGGGCCAGTCAATGGTATCAATTCCTTCATCCTCCAGGAACTGCCTGCATACTCTCGCTACATGAGGTCGTGCATTGTTGCGCACCAAGGATCCACTGCACCAACATAGGGTCTGACAATGGGTCCAAGGATCTCATCCCGATACCTATTGGCAGTCAAGGTATCATTGTCTAGCCTGTAGAGGTCTGTGCATCCCTCCATGGACATGCCTCCCCAGACCATCACTGACCCATCACCAAACCAGTCATGCTGAACGATGTTACAGGCAGCATAACATTCTCCACAGCTTCTCCAGACTCTTTCACATCTGTCACATGTGCTCAGGGTGAACCTGCTCTCATCTGTGAAAAGCACAGGGCACCAGTGGTGGACCTGCCAATTCTGGTATTCTATGGCAAATGCCAATCAAGCTCCATGGTGTGGGGCAGTGAGCACAGGCCCCAATAGAGGATGTCAGGCCCTCAGGCCACCCTCATGAAGTCTGTTTCGGATTGTTTGGTCAGAGACATTCACACCAGTGGCCTGCTGGAGGTCATTTTGTAGGGCTCTGGCAGTGCTCATCCTGTTCCTCCTTGCCCAAAGGAGCAGATACTGGTCCTGCTGATGGGTTAAGGACCTTCTATGGCCCTGTCCAGCTCTCCTAGAGTAACTGCCTGTCTCCTGGAATCTTCTTCATGCCCTTGAGACTGCGCTGGGAGACACAGCAAACCTTCTGGCAATGGCACGTATTGATGTGCCATCCTGGAGAAGTTGGACTACCTGTGCAACCTCTCTAGAGTCCAGGTATCGCCTCATGCTACCAGTAGTGACGCTGACCATAGCCAAATGCAAAACTAGTGAAAAAACAGTCAGAAAAGATGAGGAGGGAAAAATGTCAGTGGCCTCCACCTGTTAAACCATTGCTGTTTTGGGGTTGTCTCATTGTTGCCCCTCTAGTGCACCTGTTGTTAATTTCATTAACACCAAAGCAGCTGAAACTGATTAACAACCCCCTCTGCTACTTAACTGACCAGATCAGTATCCCAGAAGTTTCATTGACTTGATGCTATACTCTGATTAAAAAGTGTTCTTTTAATTTTTTTGAGTAGTATATTTTTTCAGATTTACTTGAATAACTAAAAGAGAGATTAGCAGTTTTTTAAAACAGTACATGCTGAAGTGGGAAGCTATTAAAGTTAAATGCTGTAGCCAAATTTTTACCCAAATGAAATGATTATTACAGTCCCATAATGATATTAATAGTGACAATTTTAAAAAGCAATAAATAATGAAATAATCATTACTATGTCATAATGATAAAATGATAATAAAGAAAAATATAATAGGAAAACAGGAGCCACAAGCTGATGGGGGATCAATACCCATTTTCCTGAGGGAGGTCACAGAGTTAGTTAAGCACCTCCACAGTGGAAAGACCGTAGGGGTGAATGCGATACGCCCAGAAATGCTGAAAGCTCTGAACATTGTTGGGCTGTCATAGCTCACACGCCTTTTCAGTGTTGCGTGGTCATCAGGAGCTGTCCTCCTTGATGTGGCAGACTGGGGTGGTGGTCCCCATTTTTTAAAGGGAGGACTGGAGGGTGTGCTCCAACTGTCATTGGATCACACACCTAGATTTCACACAGTGGTGGAACCCTTAGATCCAGGAGTAGTAATGTGGATTACATCCAGGCCATGGAATAGTGGACCAGCTCTTTGGCATGGGAGTACACCCCAATCAGTCTACATGTGTTTTGTGGATTTAGTGAAGGCGTATGGCCGTGTTCCTTCGGGGATTCTTTGGGTGGTGCTGGAAGAGTACAGGGTTCCTTGTTTCTTAATAAGACCTGCCCAGTTCACGTATAATCAGAGTGACAGCTGTGTCCTCATACTTGGAAAAACATTAGCACCATTCACAGTGGGGGTGAGACTCTGCCAGGACTGTGCTTTGTCTCCTATGACATGTGTGATTTTTCTGGACAGGATATCAAGGTGCAACCAGGGAGAGGAGGGTGTTAAGAGGGTTTCTGGTCCTGTCTGAGCAGATATATCAGTTAAAGTGTATGAAGCAGTCTCTGGCTCACGATACATTATTTAATCTTTTACATAGCAACATAACACAATATTCTCAAATCTGGTTAACCCATGTCAGGGCTGAATGGAGCCAGAGGATATTCTGAAAACAACTTCTTAAACAAACCATTTGTGACAGCTGATAAACAGTGTCCCTGAATTCCGACTGCTGTGAGCATCACATGTTTTTATTTTTATGGTAATGATCTACAGTAATCCCTCACCTATCGCGGGGGTTACGTTCCAGAGCCCCCCGCGATAGGTGAAAATCCGCGAAGTAGCGACCTATATTTATTTTATTATTTATACATATTTTAAGGCTTTATAAACCCTTCCCACACTCTTATAAACCTTTCTCACTCTCTTGTTAACCTTTCCCACGCTCTTATAAACACTTCCTATGCTCTTAAACACTTTCTACATTCTTAAACACCTCAGACCAACACTGCACACTGCACGCAGCGATCAGACGTCAATGTGTCTGCACTCGCTTTGTGAAGGGGGGCAGCTGAACTCACGCTGAGCAGAAATGGACTTTGTGCTGCTTCTGCCAAAATGCCTGCTTGTCGCTCTGCGCGATGTGTGTGTGTGTGTGTGGGTGTGTGAGAGCTGAACGCACCTTCGCTCAAACCCCCCCTCCCCGGAAGCGCAGTACGCTCCTGCCACTTCGCATTGTCAAGGGGGTGGGGAGCTGAATGAACGCTAAGGAGAAGTGGACTTTGTGCTGCCTTTGTGCTGCTTGTCGCTCTGCGTGTCAATAATTTAAAAGCCTGTATATCACCAATTTTCCTGTCTCACTGTCTTGTCTTGCGTGAAGTTAAAATGTTTTTAAAATTCATATCCTTAGCCCGACATCCACATATCATATGTGTTAACAAAGTGTGTTTTATAAGTTTACATGTATTTAAAGCATGTGGGATGGGTATTTTAAGGCTTAAACTATAAAAATGTTTATTTATATGGTCTTTCTATATCGCGGATTTTCTCCTGTTGCTGATGGGTCTGGAACATAACTTCTGCGATAGGCGGGCAATCACTTGTATTTAAAAACCCGCGAAGTGGTGAATCCCCGAAAAGTGAACCGCGAAGTAGCGAGGGATTATTGTACATTATAAACACAAAATACACAGCTCTGCAAAATTAAACTCATAACTAAACAGTTTTAATTGTGAATATGTATTTTCATTCATGAACATAATAACAACATATAATTAGAATGTTTCCATCATCTCACATACAAGTACAACATTAAAAAAAATCTTTAAACTTTAACAAATTACACAATTTATTTATGTATACAATATTGTTATAAATCATCTATGAAAATATTTAGTCTATGGAATATTTTTAAGCAAATATGTAAAGAAAATAACAATACATATCCAGTGACTTAGAAATAATTTCTCCAGTTGTTGTCACTTCTGAGTTTTTTTTTATTGAAAACTTTGTTTTTTGGCCTTACATTTTGGTACAGGGTCTCTGGTGCATCCCTATTAATCTCCCAGCAGTAGTCCACCAGCATACTAACATCCAAACATTCCTGGAACCTTCTTTCCATGTCCTTCATATCCTGATGGAATCTTTCACTCTACTCTTGAAGATTTTCAGGTAAAAAATCCAAATGTGAATCCAAAATGTGAACTTTGAAACTCATGCTGCAACCCAATTCTTTAAACATAACTAATGCATTTTTCACAATTTCTTTATAATTTGAATCTTTATTGTTACCTGAAAATGTAGAAATGACTTCTTAGAGTGATACCAAGCATCTCTTTTCAAGTCATTTATCACACCATGAAATTGTGCTCAGAAATCATTTTTCTAATATCAGGTCCAACAAAAATGGCCCCTTTCAATTTGCCAGACTAAAGCAGAGCTTTCTGCAAGGGTTGTATTGTCACTGTACTAAACAACCAAGGCTCTCCCTTTCATTTCAATGGAATTGTGGTTGTATTCCACACAAAATCTTTCCGCAATATCACATCCTGCAAGTGTTGCTCATCTTATCTCATAATATTGGGGTAAATGGGTCTTCAGTCTAGTCCAATAACAAGCATCTGCAGATTTACAGTGATCCCTTCTCCATCGCGGGGGTTGCGTTCCAGAACCCCCCGCGAAAGGTGAAAATCCGTGAAGTAAAAACCATACATTTATATGGTTATTTTTATATTGTCACGCTTGGGTCACAGATTTGCACAGAAACACAGGAGGTTGTAGAGAGACAGGAACTTTATTCAAACACTGCAAACATACATTTGTCTCTTTTTCAAAAGTTTAAACTTGCTCCATGACAAGACAGAGATGACAGTTCCGTCTCACAATTAAAAGAATGCAAACATATCTTCCTCTTCAAAGGAGTGCATGTCAGGAGCAGAGAATGTCAGTGAGAGAGAGAGAGAGAAAAGCAAACAATCAAAAATCAATAGGTGCTGTTTGGGCTTTTAAGTATGAATGTCAGAGAGAGAGAGAGAGAGAGAGAAAAGCAAACAATCACAAACCGATAGGTGCTGTTCGAACATTTTAAGTATGCTAAGCACCCTGCTGGAAGCATATCGCTTGACAACGCAGTCGCAAGTAAGCCCAGCAAGGAAGGGAGCAATGTGAAGGTAGTCTTTCAGAATTTTTTAGACGAGCATCTGTATCCTCTAGGGGTGCGAACAGCCCCCCTGCTCACACCCCCTCCATCGGGAGCAGAGAATTTGAGAGCAAGAGAGAGAGAGACAAAAGCAAACAATCAAAAATCAATAGGTGCTGTTTGGGCTTTTAAGTATGCGAAGCACCGTGCGGGAAGCATATCGCACAACAGCCCCCCTGCTCACAATATATTTGAGGAGTTTTATTTAATATGTAATACGTGCTCTGATTGGGTAGCTTCTCAGCCATCTGCCAATAGCGTCCCTTGTATGAAATCAACTGGGCAAACCAACTGAGGAAGCATGTACCAGAAATTAAAAGACCCATTGTCCACTGAAATCCACGAACCAGCGAAAAATCCGCGATATATATTTAAATATGCTTACATATAAACTCCGCGATAGAGTGAAGCCGCGAAAGTCGAAGAGCGATATAGCGAGGGATTACTGTATATATATATATATATATATATATATATATATATATATATATATATATATATATATATAGTGGCCACCAGAGGGTGCTCCAGCTGCCCAAACCCCAACACAGACAGATGCAGAGCCAAGTCTTGCCACACAACATAGCTTTATTACTGTGGGGAAGCGCTTTTCCTTTTGATCCCCACTGCACAGCACAGTAAAAGCACCAATAACATAACACACAGTTCTCCTTTCTTCCTTTCTCTTCCTTGTTCCGCCTTTATTCCTTCTCTGGCAAACTTCGTCCCTCTTCCTTCCGACTCTGGCTCCCCGAGTGAAGTGAGGTAGCTTCTTTTATGTTGCTCCTGGGAGTGCTCCAGGTGGCTCGTTATCCAAATCTGGAATCACTCCCAGATGTCTTGGAAGCCCAATGTAGGGCTCTGCAGCCCCTTCTGGCAGCCCCATTGAAACCAATAGGGCTATCCCAAACTCCAATTCCCATGAAGCCCTGTGGGAATCTGTGGAACCACAGCAACCCAGGGGGACTACACTGTTGTGCTCCAGAAGCGGCAGTGTCCTGTGCACATCTGTTCCCCTGGTCCTTCCAGTATATCGGGCATGGGCCACTGTGTCTGTCACAATACAGTGGTACCTCGGTATACATCCTTAATCCGTTCCAGATCTGTTGACTTATACCAAACAGGACGTATACCAAATGAATTTTTCCCATAAGAAATAAAGGGAAAATGATTAATCCGTTCCCATGAAAAAAAATCCTATTCTTATTGGCATATTATACATTGAGGGTTGTATAAAATAATTTAAACACTGCTTAATACTAAAATACATAAACACAAAAGCAATTAGATGAAATAAATTAAAATTTAACCTCACTTTACTTTTTAATAATGCCTTTATTTTTCACAATCGTAGATATGTCATTCTCTGCATACGGTATGTAGCAGCCATGTCCCGGATACGCATGCCACCTTAATACTGTTCAACAATCAATTCAAATTTATGCGAAAAAACACAAAATCACATGAAAATTCACATAGAGTTATAGCGCGGGTTGTTCACTGAATGCTAGCAACTAGCGTACTGGCGCTCGTGGGCAGCGTAAGGTAGCGTATGGTGTGACGATGCAGGGCCGCTCCACGCTCCCATACGTCCTTACGGGGAGTCCTGAACCCGACAGCGTCGGTAATGTCACCGAGATGAGCTGACAAATGAGGACAATTCTCAAATGAAGCCAGGGGATAGTGCAAGAATACCAAGTGCTTTTATTTAAAACAAAAATCAGTGTCCAAACAAAAAGTGCAGTGCATCTGGTTTCAATAAATAATTATTTAATAAATATCCATAAAAACAAGTGTTCTGTGGGGATAAAAACAACAATAAATAAATCCGATAAAATCCGAGGTTAAAAATGCAGTCTTACTCTTCCCGATCACAGCCCACCTGTGCAGGTGCGACTTGCTCCAACTACCTCATTAACTTCCCCGCAGTTGTGCAATCGTGCTCACTGAGAATGACACGGCTATACGGGTTAAAACCTGGCCCTTTTTTTGAAGCCACGGACCCGCTATACCAGGGGTAGGCAACGTCGGTCCTGGAGTGCCACAGTATGTGCAGGTTTTTGTTCCAACCCAGTTCCTTAACGAGAACTCAATTATTGCTGATGAAGCACATATTGCTTAAGTGACATTTTAATGCTTCATTTTAGTGGTTTCGCTTGTTAAGGTTCTCCAACCTTAATTGCTTATTTCAATCTTAAACTGCTGCATTCAGTGTTTTAATTGCTCCTTATTAGCAATAAGATGTAAAACAGGGGTAGGCAATGTCGGTCCTGGTGAGCCACAGTGGCTACAGGTTTTCATTCAACCCAATTGCTTAATTAGAAACCAATCATTGCCAATCTCAGACCTTATTTAATTTTATGGCTTGTTAGTCTGTGCAATGTAAGGCTTTTATATCGTAGATTTTTTTCCTTTCCAAGGATATCATCCAAATGATTTGAAGCCTAAAACAGATCATTTTCAGTCTGTCACATTTTTCTATTAAGTGTTTTATTAAATCAAACCGTGCATGATGAACACACACAGATGTAATTGGAAAAAAGCTAGCTGGAGAACTGCTGGCTGCTTTGTCTTTTACATCTTATTGCTAATAAGGAGCAATTAAAACACTGAATGCAGCAGTTTAAGATTGAAATAAGCAATTAAGGTTGGAGAACCTTAACAAGCGAGACCACTAAAATGAAACATTAAAATGTCACTTAAGCAATATGTGCTTCATCAGCAATAATTGAGTTCTCGTTAAGGAACTGGGTTGGAACAAAAACCTGCACATACTGTGGCACTCCAGGACCGACGTTGTCTACCCCTGCGCTATACCACACGCGGTGTTCTAGCACGTGAGTCGTATTCCAAACAAAGGTCGTATACCAAGCAAAATTTTTCATGTCCAAACAGGACATATACCAAGTTGGACTTATTCCAAAGCAGACATATACTGAGGTACTACTGTATCTGTTTTTTTATTTATTTATTTATTTATTTATTTATTTATTTATTTATAACCTAGCCACAGGGGATGCACAAACCAGTGTGTTTCTTCGTGCCGGTCCCAAGCCCGGATAAATGGGGAGGGTTATGTCAGGGAGGGCATCCAGTGTAAAATTTTGCCAAATCAATATGCAGACAACAATTTCGGACGATCCACTGTGGCAACCCCTAACAGAAGCAGCCGAAAGAAGAAGAATATTTATTTATTTATACTGTATGTATATATGCAGCTTTACAGCACTGCTTCTTCCTCAATGAGAAGTACCAATATGTTATCCATATCTTAACTTACAGCAGGTAACATGTATCCCCCTCAGTTACAATTCACTAAATTAATATATGCTTATTTTTGTTCCACAGCATGACAGACCATGACAGACCTCCACTTCATGCTGTAATCTTCTCATTTACTTCACTAAAGTGCCTGCTGAAATAGATGAATCTTTTGAGTGGTCATTATGCTCTTTCAATTAAGAGTCCTTAAGTCTCAGTTCAAAGTCCTGTATTGGTCATCCTTTACTTAGTGTCATCTTCCCACTAACATATGATGGGATGGAAATTGCTTTTAGTTTATCATCCTCTCAGTATTTCTAAACAAAATATTCAGGAAGGGTGGTGAGCTTTACCATGGACCTGAGCCTATCCATAGTTGTAAGTGTATCTATATGGTCATTTCTTTAGGGCCTAACACCAAGACTCTAACTCTGTGACTCATGACAGCAGGCACTGGCCACAAACAACCCTTACACATTCACAGATTCATTAAATATTTTTATCAAAATTTGTGACTAAACAGTGTTAGATATTGTCTTGCATTCAGTAACAGTTTTAGGCTGAGAATGCATTAAAGTATAGTACTAAATAGAGTGGGATGGAGATTGAATTAATATTACTGTCCAAGATCCTTCGGTCAACAGTGTCACTTCAGGAACTCCACCTTGGAACCCACATCATCCTAACTGGCTACCTTCATTAGAGACTTAACTGAGCAACTGCTACTGAGCTACTACCACAATTCAAACTGAAGGTGACAAGTTCAAAATTTGAATTACAAAACATTTGTAAGCCAAAAAAAAAAAGTAAATAACTGCCAAAAATCAACCGATATCCTAGTAATTTAATAAAGGCATATAATGTAATTAATGTTTCTTTGTAATTAGAGTTTGACTTCTATGACTACTCCATTTGAAAATCTGAGCTTTGGATTGAGATCAAAAGTTTCACAAAAGTTTCTTAAAGTCCTAAATGCAAAGGCCAAATTTTGTGAACTTCTGAACAGTCATTTGGCTGCTGTTTGGTATGAGATTTAAAAATGTTGAATGTCAAAATTTCAAATAGAATTCAATCAAAATGTACTCAGCTGTTAAGACTAATGAGGTCATGCTGTACACAAAATTTCTAAATAATCGCCCAATTGCTTCTCTAGTTGTAGTGCCAAAAAATTGTTTTCCACTAACACACAGACACATGGGCATGACATTTTCCAAAAATCGCTCAATGCAGGATCTAGGCATATCTAAACTCAAAGGTGATTTTTTTCATGAAATCAATACTTCTTCCATATTATTAAATATAAGAACATTAAAAAGATTTGGTGAAAACTTGTGTAAATGTACTGTGGCGGATGGCCAGGGCCTTTACTCAGGACGGGGCGCCTGTGAACTGAAAGGACCAGGGGAGAGAACATACACAGGACTGTACCTCCCTTGGGCCACTAGATGGCAGCCTCCCTGGGTTGCAACGGTGCATCAGATTCCCACAGGGCAACATGGCACTTCTGTGGGTGCCGCCGGGGAAGCTGCAGAGTCAAGCTTTGTCAGGCTTTGTCCACATCTGGATGTACTTCCAGACCTCACTAATGAGCCACTAGAAGTACTTCCAGGTGTGGCAAAAAATGAGCCAGCCAGCTGCCACAACTCGGGGTGTCAGAGTCAGGAGGAGGAGGAGTGGAGGTGGAAGGAGAAAGAAGAGAAGTAAAGAGCCATATGCTTTATTATCTGTGATTTATTGCTGCTTAACTGTGCTTTATACTGTACCACGGCCAAATAAAAAGCCTTAGTGTGTGCCGGACTTGTGCCTTGCACCTGTTTGTGTCGGGTTTGGGGAGCTAGTGCACCCCCTGGTGGCCACAGTATCTTTATCTTAGAAAATCATTGCACCACTGTAATGGAGGTGGCACAAATGGGTACATTAAACTTGAGCTTGAGAACAGCGTTGTATTATGCTTGACCATTTTATTCTTAGGGTGAAATGATAACTTTAAATATGAGTATGATTAAATGTACTGTTCAGTAATTCTTATGTTAAGTTCTAAAACAAATTTTACAACGACTAACTGACTTGACAAGGACTAACAAACAAACTTACATTATTCTGAGGAAAATACACTTGTACACAAGAGTGGAGTGTTATTTCTGGATGCCTTCTACATGCACTCTGGCAAACATAATTCTCTTGTTGATCGGTTAAAATGAATGTATAGGATATGCTCTACCAGTAAAATAGTAAATTTACACGTGGGTATACCTGATGCTAGTTATAGTTCTGTGTCAATGAAAATCAACAAAATAATCTTTATCTCTGTATGAAAAAATATGTTATGATTATGAACATTTCACATTTAATTGATTAATACAAATCTTTAAGCTGACAATTTAATTTGGTAAAATATCCACATATTTTGTAGATTTATTAGACAACATTTTTCTGAAAAATTCAAAGAATTTTATTTATTCATTTATGAAGATGCTTATTGTGGTAACATGATGGATGAACATGCACAGGACCAAAGGGTGTCAACAAAAGAAAATGGTGACAAATGCATGCAGGAAAAATGCATACAGCTAGTGAACCCTAATCCCCCTTCTCCTCCTTTGTCGGTGTCCAGCTTATTGTATTTTTCAGCTACATGGAACTCCCATACCAACATGTGGAGAATGTTCAAACTGCATGGAAACAATGTATGGGCTAAGATTTGAACCTATTACTTTGGAGCTATGAGGAAGAAACTACAAAACATTTTTTAATAAAAATCAACTCTGATGAGAATTGACTGTTAATGTTTGATGAGTTACACCAACTTTTCTGAATTTCTTTTTTAGTGTACAGTAGAATATTTTACAAAGATGAAAAGGTGTGATGTGGTGTGCCTAAAAACAAAGATCATAAAATTTTCAGATTTGAGAACTGATTCAATGCCCCTTCCTGAAGCCACGATTAGTGGTTGTCTGGTCCAAATTGCCTAAAGAATCTTCTTGTTTGATCTGCTTGGAAGGGCGTAATCCTCTTTCTATAGTACAGTAAGAATATAAAGATTCTGCAATCTGATCCCTCGATTTTAATTCTGTGTCTAGCATTTTCCATCATATACCCATTTACAGCACAAACTGTGAAATGATTTATTAAAATAAAGTTTTTGACTCTCATATTTTAAAGACTTCAGATATGGGCGGAGTGGTGGCTCTGAGGCTAGGGATTTCTAGTGACAATTGGAAGGATGCCAGTTCGAGTCCAGTAAACGCGAAAAGTGACTCTACTTTGTTGGGCCCTTGAGCAAGACCCTTAACCTGCAATTGCTCTGTCCCGGGTATGACGTTAATCTGCATCCAGCCCTGCAAGGAAGATCTTCATCCTGTAGGGAAAAACCTGGGGGTTGATGGCAGAATTGGCACTCCAGCCACCATAAAAAACCTCACACTGGTTCCATTCCATCTGAACTGGTGTGGTGCTGAGGTGTCATCCATTGCATGGTTGATGTCCATTTGGCATGTGCATGTAAGTCTTGGATTCTGAAGAAAGTTGACATTGTTAAGTTGAATGTGTTTCAAATTGCCATAGAAAACTAATGGGAATAACTTTGAGGAACATAGTCAGCAATAACAAGATTAGAAAGGTGTTGAACAGGAGTGTGACAGCAGAAGCCAGGATCAAAGTGAGGAAACTGGGGATGTTTGGATGTGACTGTAGTATGAAGGACAACATACTGATAATGGCAGTAATGTTTGGAAGAGCCAAAGGAACAAGGAGCAAGAGAGAGACACTGAAAAGTAGATGGTTGGATTATATCCGGGAATGGACTACAATGGAGAATGGTAGGGAAAATACTCTGTAAATAAAGAAATAGTTTTGAGTCGTCATTAGTAAAGGAGCCCAAGATGGACATCTCATATTACAACAAACTTGAAGGAATCAACCAAGTGCACTTTATCATTTCACTATAGCTGACAAAGCAAGGGCCTTTAATAAAGCAGGTTCATTTACATGAAAGCTTAAGAAGCATTTTAGTTTCCACCAATCAAAATATACATAAATGGTATATACTATTAACACTTGATTTTTAATATTATCTAAAGGTCCCAAAATAGTGAAATAGATTAGAAGTTTCTAACACACACATTTACTTCTAAAGAGAAGCTTTGTACGTATAAACTGTTAAAAATAAAATGTATGAATTATAATTATCGGATCATTCCCTTGGTAACTGTTCAGGACATTATAGGTACAGAATGTTTTAATTGCAAATGACAGGCACACCCAGAGCACTTATAAATTCACATGATAATGATAAAACAAACAAATATACTGTATAGTCTTTGTATTTTTCTGCTGCAATATCCAAACTACAGTTCACTTGGCTCAAGACAGAAAAGGATCCTGGTCAGGACAAAATGATCCCACCACTGCTCTCAATGTTCTGTAGGGGTCTGTGGCATGCAAAGAAGAAGAAGAAAAAGGAAAGAAATTGGAGCTAGAAAGAGATGGTGTACATTTTAATCAAATCCAGGTCTGGGAGGCTTCCAGGCTGTAGAACCAACTGCTTGGCTATTTAGAACCATCTAATTTTGTGCTGTATGAGATAAGAATTTTGCCTCAACTTGCAAGCATCTGAGCTATATAAGTAAAAGGAAAAAACAAACAGATTTGGCATTAAGCCACTTTACAAATAAGGACCACACAAATTCACCCATTTATCAAGGTCCAAGGTTGTTTTATTTAGTCATGTTTACACAAGAAAACATGAAATTTTCCTTCTCAGTTGCATACATTTCCAAACTTGTTTTCAATTCTTCTCTAGTATCAAAAGAGGCTGTACTGCTCAAATATAAGAATTACATTGTTTGTGCTTCCTTTATCTGCTTTTTGCACAAATGATAAACCTGAGAGTTTCCTGTTGTTTGATAGTACGCAGTTCAAGTAAACTAGAGGCTGCCTGCACACACAAACTTGCTTTACATGCAGCACAAAGCAGGAGAGTGATTATTTATTTAACCTGACTGGTGCTGTCTCTTATAAGGAGTCCATCCTTCACAAAATGAAAATCTGAAGTTGGAGAAGGACAGCATTTACATGTCAGAACATGGCAGCGCACAGGAAAAGCAATTGTGAAATAAGCAGGGGGTAGCAGAAGGACTAGGTTCAGCACCCTGCCATCTCAATCCAACCAATCGGCCCGCTGCGCTGATTTGAAATTACTGGCACAGCCTTCGCACAGGGAGGGCTGTCAGATTCTACAGTCTGACACTATGGCAGCTGGATTATATCCTTTCACACAGCAAGGCTGTCACATGTCGCATCCCTGCTCACTAAATACTATGTTTAATCCACTTCTTCAGTGAATGTGCTTGACGAGATGCGTCTGCATCAGAAATGTTTTACTTTTACTGCTAAAAGGTAAAAATGATTCCTGCAGTTGCATTAAGGATTTTTTTGTAGTTCTTCACATCTTATAACAAAAAAAAAAGAAAAATCCCAATTAAAACTTTTATAATTTGGTTCTTCAAGCAGGTGAATGAAAATTAAAGTGCCTACTGTGACCTGTACTTTTGGAATCACTGAAACTTTATATTTTTGGCATCACTTGATACTTTAAAAAAGTAAGGTAGTTTCCAAGATTCCTCATTCCATCCACCCACTACTAAACATTCTCAAACCAGCTTAATTACATTTAAGATTGTCTGAGTTTACCTCTGGAATATCAGATGCAAGACAAGAAGTAATCCTGGACAGGATGCTTGTCAGTTGCCTGTTAGCCTAATATCTATATCTCTCGGGTGTAGGAGGAAAGATAGAATAACTGGAGTAAAACTCTGGGAGAATATGAAAATTCAACACAGAACATGTCCAGATTAATGCGCTAACCTAAAATGATGGAAGTGTGAGGGAGCAGTATAAACAACTACAGCACCTTTCCTTATTTCAGTAAAAGTGATATAACTGATCTGTATTAATGCACTTTAAATAGCAATTTGAATTATCTTAGTATACAGTATGACAGAATATTATATGTCTGTTGTTATGGTCCTGCCTTTGTCCAGTCTGATAGCGGTCACGGGACATCGTATCTTTGATTGCAGGTACAGCAAATAGTTCTGAGCAGTTATCAGCCACAGCACCCACTGTGGTCATCGTTGCTGTTTTGAAAAGAATGGAGATAAATGCCATCAACTCAGAGAGGGAGTGGCAAGTTTGTTGTACCACGTGAACGTCACTGAGAGAATAAAACTGAATAATAAAAAAACAAGCACTAACTTTTACAAGTAGCCAAAATTTACACCGGGTGTTACAGACTCAAATCAAATGTATGTTTTTATTATAGTAATAATAATTATAATAATAGTAGCTCGCTATTCAAAATGTGGAGCGAACCCGGGACTTTTGGGTTATAAGGCCGTGGTTCTTACTTCTACACCATTCAAGAACACATATAAAGTCCCTGTCAATTGACATTTGAGTTTGGGTTTTTAACTCATTGCCAGCAATATGTAAATCAAATGCTTATTTTTTTCTTTGGTTATATTCTTGAGTGAAAGTGCACGTGTTTATTTGATATTAGGACTAAAGTCTTCACACATTATATACTTCATGTCACTATTAAAGCAGGTCATACGTTAGACTTAGTAATTACTAAAGGACTAAAAGTTGATATAAAGCAGGTCATTGATACGGGTCTCAGACCATTTTCTTCTACTTTTTAACATAGAAATAATGATATAAAACACTCATGAGAAGCATATTGTTAAAAAACGCTTCTTTGACTCATCAGCAACTTTAAAACTTACAAACATTCTAACCAAACAGTCCGTTTATAGTGCCAACTATAATAGCGAGGAGAATGTAAATAGTAAGGTGGAAAGATTTAATACTAAAGTGAGGGCTGCTGTTGACTTAGTTGCACCTGAAAAGACAGTTAAAAAATCTTCTAACATTGTTATACCATGGAAGACCCAAAGAGTGTCTGATTTAAAGAGAACATGCCGTAGAGCTGAGCGTAAATGGAGGAAAACTAAACTAACTATTGACTATGAAATATTAAAAGTTAAAATAACAGAATACAATAACACAGTCCGTCTTGAGAGGCGCTGCTATTTCTCTAAGATTATAAATAACAATGCTAGTAATCCCAGAGTCTTATTTTCGACGATTGATCATCTGTTAAACCCAGGTAACTCAAAGGAATGCCTCCTAAGTACTTCCAGTAAAACCTGTGAGGCTATCGCTGTATTTTTCAATCAAAAAATTAATGATATTAGAAATAACATAGTATATCTCCCCAACACTAAGGATCCTCCTAAACCCCAGTACTCCATAATAAACAAATTAAAGTCTTTCACTAGGATAGATTTACCTGATTTACATAAAATAATTTCTCAAATGAAACCCTCCACCTGTGCCCTTGACCCAATACCAACAAATTTTTTCAAAGAAGTATCGGGCGTGCTTATTGATAATGTTCTTGACATAGTAAATTCGTCATTAGATACAGGGGTCTTCCCAGACTGTCTTAAGACTGCGGTAGTTAAACCCCTACTTAAGAAAAATAATGTCGACCCCTCTGCTCTTGAAAATTATAGACCCATCTCTAACCTGCCTTTCTTAAGTAAAATTCTAGAGAAGGCAGTCATTATACAGTTAAATGAGCACCTCAATAAACATGCTATTCTTGATAAATTTCAATCAGGTTTTAGAACAAATCACAGCACAGAAACTGCACTCGTTAAAGTAGTAAATGACTTGCGGGTAAATGCAGACAGAGGCCATTTATCTGTTCTCATCCTCTTAGATCTGAGTGCCGCATTTGACACCATTGATCATAATATTCTTAAGAATCGCCTTAGTCAATGGGTGGGCCTCTTTGGCAGCGTCTTAAATTGGTTTGAATCCTACCTGGCAGGGAGAAAATTCTTTGTTAGTTGTGGTAATTATAACTCAAAGACACATGATATTTTATATGGTGTTCCACAAGGCTCTATCCTGGGTCCGCTGCTCTTCTCAATCTACATGCTTCCATTAGGTCAGATTATCTCGGGACATAACGTGAGCTACCACAGCTATGCTGATGGCACACAGCTGTATGTATCAATAGCACCTGATGACCCCAAATCTCTTGATTCGCTAACACAATGTCTAACCTGTATCTCAGAATGGATGAATAGTAACTTTCTCAAATTAAATAAAGAGAAAACCGAAATCTTAGTGATTGGCAATAATGGATACAATGAGGCTATTAGAAATAAACTGGATGCATTAGGATTAAAAGTCAAATCGGAGGGAAAAAGCTTAGGGGTAACCGTTGATTGTAATCTGAATTTTAAATTGCATATTAATCAGATCACTAGGACAGCATTTTTTCACCTAAGAAACATAGCAAAAGTTAGACCTCTTATATCATCGAAAGATGCAGAGAAATTAGTTCATGCGTTTGTTTTCAGTCGGCTAGATTACTGTAACGCACTCCTCTCAGGACTACCCAAAAAAGACATCAATTGTTTGCAATTAGTGCAGAATGCAGCTGCTAGAATCCTTACCAGGAAAAGAAAATCCGAACACATTTCTCCAGTTTTGATGTCACTACACTGGTTACCTGTGTCATTCAGAATTGACTTTAAAATTCTGCTTATGGTTTATAAAGCTTTAAATAATCTCGCCCCGTCTTATATATCGGAATGTCTGACACCTTATATTCCAAATCGTAACCTCAGATCCTCAACTGAGTGTCTCCTTAGAATTCCAAGAGCAAAACTTAAAAGAAGTGGTGAGGCGGCCTTCTGCTGTTATGCACCTAAAATCTGGAATAGCCTGCCAGTAGGAATTCGCCAGGCTAATACAGTGGAGCACTTTAAAAAACTACTGAAAACACATTCTTTTAACATGGCCTTCTCATAACCTCACTGTAATTTAATCCTGATACTCTGTATATCCAATTCATTATAATAACTATTCATTCAAAATCTGTACTAACCCCTACTCTCTCTTCTGTTTTCTTTTCCGGTGTCCTGTTGGTGGTGGCGTGCGCCACCACCATCTACCCAAAGCACCATGATGATCCAACAATGATGGATGGATTAAAAGCCAGAAGTCTGTATGACCATCAGCATCAAGTGACTCTGTGAAAACCCGAACTACAAAGAGGACTATTTCATTTATGTTAGGTAGAATGCCCAGAGGGGACTGGGCGGTCTCGTGGCCTGGAAAACCCCTACAGATTTTATTTTTTTCTCCAGCCTTCTGGAGTTTTTTTTTGTTTTTTCTGTCCACCCTGGCCATCGGACCTTACTCCTTTCTATGTTAACTAATGTTGTCTTATTTTAATTTCTTATTTGTCTTTTATTTTTCTTTTCTTCATTATGTAAAGCACTTTTCAGGAGCCTCACACTTTCCAGGAGCCTCACACACAGATAAGAAGTCTTTACTTGAGCTGAGAGAACTTTTTGCTCGACTTGACCTCCGTCAAGGTGGGGGATGGGACAGCAGGCTGCTTGCGCTGATCGACACATTTACAAAACAAAAGATGCTGATGGAGAGGTGCAAAGGGATTTACTGTAATGTGGGCTGGGATTACGAGTTTTTTCATGGGCTTCAGGGATTCTAGTGTTAAATTAAAAACTATCGACTTGTCCTAATATTGCTTAAAATCATACTAGCTCATAATGCTGCCTTAAGTTATTGGAAAAATAAATTCTAAAATTACATCTTTTGTATTACACAGTAGTATGAGGTGGTAGGATGTTACTAGGCACTGCTGTCACAAAACTTCAAGAGACGGGTCAATGTCTGCTGTATATCTGCACATTTTCTACTTGATTTTGTCTAGGTGCTCTTGTTTACTTTCCTCAACTCAAAGGTGATTGTGTTAAGTTTTAACTGTCAACTCATTGTGAACGAACATGGTTGATAGGTTGACACAGCGTTCATGATTCTTTCCTGCCATTTGCCCAGTGCTACTAAATGTCCAAATCCTCACAATAAGCCTCATTTATAAGGCTTTCATATGCACAAAAAGAGGCTCAAACTGTGCTTACACAACTTCCCATGCAAACCTTCGTATTTACTGTATAAAAGTAACTTGATGGGGGAATTTCTGTATATTTATGGCAACTCTGATCCATGTTTATGCAACATTTCAGAGAAACTCGGAAATGACAGCACCCCTGATCATTCAGGGAAATGCAGCCAAACCAGCTAAATGACGACTCACACACATCATAATTCATATCACTTAGCCGTTATTTTAATATGCGTTGATGTGATAAAATATTATACCTCAAAAATGTTGAATACAATGGCCAAACTGTATTTCAGTTACCTTTTAAAAGGGCCTACTACTTGTCACTTCTCAGGGAACTGGTACATAGGTCAACAGTATCTCAGCCAAACTTCCCTTCATCATGCCCGCTGTGCTGGAAGCCATTAACTGACCTGTGAGGCACCACATCCAGTTTACATATGGTGTGAGTGTACATTTAAAAAAAAAAAAAAAAAAAAGAAGTTTTTGCTATTCACGTGAAGCTAACCATATTCTGGCCCAGCCAGTACTTCGATGGGAGACCATCTAGGAAAAGCTTGGGCTGCTGCTGGAAGAGGTGTTGGTGGGCCCAGCAGGGGCCATTTACCCTGAGGTCTGAATGTGGATCTCAATGCCCCAGTGCAGTGACGGGGACAATGTACTGTAAACATGGCACCATCCTTTGGATGAGACATTAAACCGAGGTCCTGACACTCTGTGGTCATAAAAGATCCCTGAGCATCCTTCAAAAACAGCAGGGTGTATCCCATTGTCCAGGTTAAAATGCCCTCCATGGCCTAGTCATTATGCTGCCCATAATCACCCCCTGTCTCAAATTGGCTAACTATCTCTCACATCTTCACCACCTAATAGCTAATGTGTAGTGAGTGTACTGGCACAAAATTGGCTGCAGGTGGACACTACACATTAATGGTGATTGAAGTGGCTCCCCACTTACTGAAACACTTTGAATTGTGAGAAAAGTGCTATATAAATGTAAAGAATTATGATTATAACATAAAAAGGCAATTTGCACCAGTATCTAGTTCTCCTATAGTAATTAAAGCTCTTTACTGCACTTATATTGCAATAAGGGCACCTAGCAAGAATAAAGCTACTTTTGTTAATCGTAAGTAGTTACATTCTATTAATGCACCAGTCATCCAGGATGTGACTGGTAAACATCATGTTTCAACATGTGATTCATTTATTTTGAGGCCAAGTAGCTTTGACAGACATGACGGTTCTGTACGTGGTGGCTGGTTTGTTGGTAAGGTAACTGGCTGAACCTTCAGTTTTTCATATGACCTGTACTATGCATTGTAACAGCTATCATATCATTACATGTGCTAGGTGTTACCAGCTAGCCATTCAGATGATGGTGCCTTACTAGAGCACAGAGGAGAGGTGCTGTAATGCTGAGCATGATATTGTGCTCTCAGTTGTGGTACACAGCCGGAGATTCTTGAATGCAGTTGGTGGGGTCTTGACATGTCAGAAGGGAGCTGCTCTACCAGCCAATGAAGTTCTGCAGTATCATGATTGCATATGTTTGAGGTTGATTATTATGCTCCACACTGCATATGGATATTTCAGGGTGACATTTGAGGCACTTTCACATATGCATATTTACAAGGTGATTGTGATTTATAAACAGTAAATTGCATAGAAATGTGCGTACGTTAGGTTTTATCAATCTGATTTTTTAGTATACGCATTTTCGTGGTTTTTAAGGATGCACATATTTTGACACTCAAATTTTTGTATAGTTTTTTAAATGAGGCTTCTGGTTACTGTCATTATGGAGTTTCCACATCCATCATGTATTCTTGTGGTTCTTGGTTCTTCTCTGTTTGCTCAGGTCTCCTCATATATCCCAAGGATGTACATAACAGAAAAATCGATGACTCTAAGTCAAACTGGTATGAATGATTGTAGGTAGTGATAAAGAGCATGTTTTGTAGTGGGCTGACACCTTATCCAGGGGGTTTTCCTGTCTTGTACCTAATGCTGCTTGGATAGGCTTCAGCCCACAATGACTTTCACCAAAAAATATATATTCAGTTCTTTAGCCATCCATTAATCCATTTTCTGAAGCAGGTTTGATGCAAGCTGGAGTCTATCGCAGCACCATCGATTGCAGTGTTTACCTCTCATGTCAGGCCAGATTTGATGTTTGTACATCTGTGGATTGTGGTCAAAAGCCAGAATATCCAGAGAAAGCCTACAGGAGCACAGGAAGCATGTTCTAAATCCATACAGGACAGTGACCAAGCCAGATATTAAACCTAAATCTCTAGACTAAATAGTTGTACCCCCATGAAACCCAACTATAACCAAATAATAATTAAACTGTAAGAAATATGTACACAGTGATTAACTAGGGATAAATCCATATGCTGTATGTGAGAACCATATTCTGCTAATTCCAGTGTATATTATAATGGCAGGGATGTACTCCACACTACAAAAGAAGCAAACCTGATGCTTCCAACTATACAATCAGTACATTTTGACCTCATAAGATATATGTATTGAAGCCAAAATATCTTATATACAAACCAAAGCAGGTGAAATTCATTAGCAATCTCCATTCTTACATTACCTTAAATCCGTGTTTGCCAGATGCCTGTGGGATTTAATAACCTAAACAGATGGTTTTTGCACACAGATACATTTCTTATAGGAAATTCTTTCACTGAGGGATCAGTTTCTTCACTTTTGCCTAATGATGCAGAAAACCTGTTACATGTGGTGGAATTATTTGACATAAGAAAGCCAGTTCTTCCTTTTTACAAACAGCGAAAAGTGGATATTTAATCAAAAACAACTGACTATAGCAGCCTAGGAAAAGTTCAGAAAAGGGCACCTTCATTATGTTTTTTGCATTATTTGCATTGTCAACTGTCTTGTACAGTCTAATCAGGTGTTTTACAACACATTGCAAGTGGCAAAGGCATCTTAATGTAAAAATCAATTACTACATCCATCCTATGAGGGCTCTTTCACACCTTAGCTTCTGCTTTCTTAGGCAGCTGTCTGATGAGAAGGGAAGCTTTTTAAAATGTAGCCTTTGAGCTCATTTGGAGCCATCTGTGAGGTTTATGTTTTGTTATCAAACGGCATCTGTAAAAGTTAGGCTTGAAAGGAACATAGTTATTGAATTATGAATTTGTGTTTTTCTGGCAAGCGCTGAGGCTATCTGGGGCAAACACAAAGGCTTTCCTGACTGAAACTATGAAACATTTCTAATTTAATCAACATTGTTATATGATGATGAGCAGCAAATTAGTTTGGATAAAGTTTACCACAGGTGGTGTCTTATATAGTTTCCTGAACTCGGAAAAAATGTGGACTTAATGATAAAACAGCAAATATGTTATTTGCAGCTATTTCATAGGGAGGCAAATCACAAGCAATATCTTTCAAATTAGGCTATACTGTAACAAGAAAATGTACCCTGTACATATTCACATTTTTTAAATCCTTTTGAACATTGGGATGGATTAGCATTTTGCCCAGAATAAAATGTCATAATACTGAGACATGTGTCATGTGCCTCCTTCTCAGTATTTTTCTGCTGATATTAGTTAACGTCCATATCTCATATGATGTCACTTTAGTGGCAAAAATGGCCTTTCTTAATATTTACATATATTATATATAGATTTATTATTATTTACCTGCAATGTACTAATGATCTGGTGCCCCATCCAAGGTTGGTTTCTGCCTTGTGGTCAAAGCAGCTACAACAGGCTCCAGCTCCTCTTGACACTGAATTGGATAAAAAGAATGCATTAAGTGGAAAAAAGAACTGGTTTAATATATCTGAGAATGTTATTTTATGTTTTGTTTTTCTCTTTGTTAAGTCAGTGTTAAAGTACTAATGTAGATGCTGTTCAGAGACATGCAGAGACCTGTTGGTGGGCAAAAACTTAAAATAGGTGAAGAAGTACTTTCCAGGACACGATTTCTTACATGAGAGCATCCTGGACATAAATTAGTGTCCACTTATATTTAAGTGTTTTTTTAATGTTACAGGAAGTTGGTAGGCAACCTCAGAAGTATAATATTCACAACCTTAGCAAAAATGAATGCCCATGACTGCTGATTATGTTTGATTAACATACAAGAAGTATGTTAATCTACTAAGCGTATAATTTATTTTCCTGATAAAACACATCTGAACAAGAGGAAAGAGCAAATAAACCTAATTACATTATTAAATACAATACCAAATGCAGTCTCTTTCCACCTTAAGAGCAACTATTCATGATAGCACATCAAATCAAAGATTGTATGTCCCCAAAAAGTGTCCATTGTGGGACAACTATCTGAGAAATCGCTAGAAATTGCCATTTGATAAAATTTTTATGTATATAACCATTCTTTCTCATGTGCATTAGACTTTCTCATTAGCAAAGAAAATAAATTATATTATGATCCTGTTAGTTTTGTACTTATGGAAAAAAGATGAAAAGCACAGAAGTATGTAAAATAGGTAAAATATAAACAAATCCTAAATTTGTATATTAACAACTGACCCACACCTAGCCCAAAGCCTAATATTTGATTTCAGACCTGTCAGACACTGCTGATGTCTAAGCTAGCTGACTAGCCAAGTAGACAATAACATGGAGTGTTTTTCAGTTAGATGAATAACAACAGACTTTCTTAAATACGAAATACTCAATTTGACACCCATGGCATGTTACTGCTGTGTAGTCCTTATGGACAATCTATGTATTTTTTCACCATGACTCTGCCAATGTAATAGCTGTGTTGCTTATCACTATTTTTTTTTTTTGTTCTGCTTTTCATAATAAACAGGAAACAGGCAAATGTGTTTGGAAGTGAACAATAAGGTCATAATTTTAGTTCTGTACTAAATACTGAGGCAGAATTGTCAAATGGTGAATTAAAAATAATTTGGATTCTTGGTTGGACTTTTTTCCTACAAGTAATAAGGGAAGGACGCTCTAGCCACTGTAGCCACTCCAATCTGCACACCCATTATGTTATAGATGTGACTTACAAAGTCTAATGTATGCCCTGGAATCGCATTGATATGACTCACTGCAACTTGAAACTGTGTTAGAGAGAAAATATATTGATATATAAATTAAGTGCTTTTATAATATAATCCCTGCACATTATTTTTGGTGCTCAGGTTTGTTCTAATTTGCAAAGATTGCATGTTTTATATAGTTTCTAACTCATTAAACTTCACCAAGACAGTGTAAAATTGTGATTCCAACATAGAAGACATTTTGGTTCTTTAATGGACAACTAGCCTTCTTCAGTTTAGCAGGTACCCACTTTTATTAAAGCACTTTGTTTGCAGTTTATTAACATCTTCACTGTGATTTGCAAACTTAACAGTAAACAAACCCTCAAAGCTGACCACTATATGTAATCGCTCATTATCTAACAATCATCAAAGAGAACCTACAAGAACAAAACACTTTAGCATCATAAACACAGGCACATTAGACGTACTTCTGAAATCTACTCTATATATATAAAATCCTAAGTCTAAAAGTGCAACAATTTTCTGCAACGATTTTATGTGACGTTTTTATGTCACGTTTTTTGTCACGCTTTAAATCTGGTTTATTTTAAAATCTACATATATATGTTTGGTATCATTCTTTTCAGAATTTATCGAACTTTAATATGATGTTGTTAGATTTTCAGATTCTTATTCCATTTTTAAATTATAAGCTAAAAAATATCAAGAACTCATGTCCCGTGAGACGAGACTTTATGGCAAAAGATTTAACCAATGCCGGGGCAGGAAATAAAAGACAAAGAGTAGGACAGTGGCTGTAAAGGCTTTTAAATGTTTGAAGCACTGCGCAAGATGCAGATCACGCAGCACGGCAGCAGCAGCAAGCCAGCAGCTGATCGAGCAAAGAGGAAGTAAAAATAAACTGTATTTGTTTCCCATTATATTACCATTTAAGAGGGGGTTTCAGAGGAGCGACTGTGTCTCCTTGGTGTGCGTTCAGCCCCCCTCTTCACAACGCGAGCGGCAGAAACGCAAAGTGGCTGGCGCATAGCGCAGGCTGGGAGGGCTGGCGAGCGAAACAAGCAGGGGGTAACCCCCTAGTTTGTATATAAAGGAAATAAACCCTTTGACATGATAACATTAGATAGTGGGAAATAACAGCAGAAACCAATTTGTAGAAATCCCTCCAGCAACTATGACCTTTTAGGACCAGAATTCTGAATCATTAAAATTTTCTAAATGATTGTTATGGAAGAAAATTTAGACTTTCGGGTCACATAGACATTTAGGATAAAGTGTTTTGATATGCTTTCTATATTTTTTATTTTTTAAAGCATTTTATTGATTTTATTAAAATCAAATAATATTCCATATAAGCAAGTCAAGTTTAACAAAACTAGGTTTGAAACAAATCAACCCCCATAATATGCTTTCCATATTAAAATATAGCATTCATCTTAACGAAATAGCATAAACAGTTAATACATGTCAGAATCCTTTTCAGGTATATCAGGAAACCAGATCAATATCAAATGAACAACAAAAACAAAGATGTAATACACAAAGTGTACTGAAATATAACTAAAAGAGCTCTAAGAAATCAACAGATATCCTGTAAATAACCAGAATGGACTGCTGTTATATAAACAGAAATTTCAAAGGTGGTGGATCGACCCAAAGGGTATAAAAAGAATAAGAACATAATAAAATAGACTTTTATTTTATATAAGACATTTGGGTGTAAACCAACAAACCAACGAGAATAAACATATGCATGGATTGGCACTGTATGTAAATTCAGTTGCTTATAAAATAGACTTGCTCCTTTAATATTTGACCATTCTCACCATGCTGTAACAGACTGCTGTAAGAGATGCTCCCACCTCAGCTAGGTGCTGCAAGTGCAGTAAATAATGCAGATGGACAAGCTTTTCTCCTGCACAATTACTGACTAAAAGGTTTAATCAGATTTGGTCCTTATAGATGATAAGTTTCTTTCTTTAATTAAGATGTCGATTTCTACTGCATTGAAACAAACCTTCAAGTTTTCAGAAGAGGACTTACTTCTTGATCCTTGAACCTGACATTCTTCTCCTGCAGTGATACTTGTACTTTAAATATACATATATAGTGTAACACACACACACATACACACACACACACACACATATATATATGCATATTTTTTGTTCTGTCAGTTCCACTTACTGTCTTGAATACCTCTATTAAATCCAATCTGTCTCCTTTATTACTAAAGAATTTCATTTATTCACCCTTTCTTCATATGATAGCTCTTGCAGCTGTGTTCATTATGAAAGTCAGCGCACCAGGAAACCTCGTAGGTATGAGTTGTTCTGAAAATTACAGTGTAGGTGTTTCATAAGTCTACTGCAAACCAAGAGCACAAGGCATTCATGAGGCTGCTTAATGAAGGATTATCATTTCTGAGTGTACCATTTCATCAGATGATAAGATTTCTGTGTTTATGGAGAAAACTTTTTGATATAATCTAGTGATTCACAAGAAAATGGAAAGGAAATATTCTTCTGAGACTTGATTTTTTTTATCATTCATTATTATTAATGCACATCATACTGTACATCCTTTCAAAGAAATCTGAACATCAGTGAGGGCAATTAAGTCACACCTCCATTAATATTTTTTATTCTAGTAAATTGTAGAAAATATAAAATTTCTTCAAAATTGAGTTTACTATCTTAAAAATATCATATACTGTACTATATATAATAAAAAATAAAAGCTATAGAGCATTTAGTACATTACCATATGACACATCTTCGCTTATTAGGATGCATTTCTCAAGACAAAAGCAGATTATAACTCAAGATTATTTTACTAGAATTTTATTTTTCTAGAATATTTATTAATAAAGAATTGAACAAACGTTGTTCACACTAATCAAAAGAACAGGGAGCTGATAGAAAAAAATCCCTGAAAAAAATTATCTGTTAAACTCTCTCAATTTCAAAATATTTCATTTATTGCGCTTAATAGAATTTAATTTTTAGATATAATTGCCAGCAGATACTTTTATCCAAAGTGACTTACAAAAGAAGTCAAGTAAACATCAATCTAGGAGACTGTTTGGGAAGAAGTGTTAAAGGACAAGGTTACAAAATTGATCCTCACAAATGAAATGTTCCGAACAGCTAATGTCAGACAGAAATTCACCAAACAAGTGTGAATCTTTATACTCTAGATGTACACTTTAATATTTTAATGTCGATTCAACTTTTTATATTTCAAGGTTCTGGTTAAATCTGCAAAAGTAGGAAATGATTGGCAGGAATAATACTCTCACAAATAACTTGTGCCTTAAAATCCACCCACCTTATAATGATAGTTTTCCAGTGAGCTGAGGTTTCAACTAGGTCACCATTCATCTGTGTGTTGTAAAAGGTGATTAAAAACTGTTTCCATCACTATGGTTATCTGATTTTTTTTTTTTTTTTTACAATACTATAAACTGGTAATTGAGAATAACAGGATGATACCTTGTATAAGATACTCATGATAGCTTGTATGCTTTCACAGTTTAAATCCTACTGATTTAAAGAATGGATCATGGTGCCTTTTTCTTGATGCCCTTTGTATTTCACCTATGATTTGCCTGGCACCTGTGCTACAGGCAAGCAGTGTGGTGTAACAGCTAAATCACTGGACTTCAATTCCCAAGGGTGCCAGTCCAGTTTCCACTTTTGACCCATTTTGTAGATAGATAGATAGATAGATAGATAGATAGATAGATAGATAGATAGATAGATAGATAGATAGATAGATAGATAGATAGATAGATAGATAGATAGATAGATAGATAGATACTTTACTAATCCCAAGGGGAAATTCACATACTCCAGCAGCAGCATACTGATAAAGAACAATATTAAATTAAAGAGTGATAACAATGCAGGTATAACAGACAGACAATAACTTTGTATAATTTTAACGTTTACCCCCCCAGGTGGAATTGAAGAGTCGCATAGTGTTGGGGAGGAACAATCTCCTCAGTCTGTCAGTGGAGCAGGACAGTGACAGCAGTCTGTTGCTGAAGTTGCTCCTCTGTCTTGAGATAATACTGTTTAGTGGATGCAGTGGATTCTCCATTATTGACAGGAGCCTGCTTAGTGCACGTTGCTCTGCCACGGATGTCAAACTGTCCATCTCCGTGCCTACAATAGAGTCTGCCTTCCTCACCAGTTTGTCCAGGCATGAGGTGTCCCTCTTCTTTATGCTGCTTCCCCAGCACACCACCGCGTAGAAGAGGGTGCTCGCCACAACCATCTGATAGAACATCTGCAGCATCTCATTACAATCTTATTACAATCTCATCTTATTATTTGTGACCCTAAACAAGTCTCCTAACCTAACTGAGCTCCAATTGTAATAGTGTAGACAAACGATTGGATTGGATTTGACATTGAAGTTGCAATGGATTAGAACATCCAGCAAACATGTGATAATAATAATAAATATAGCTGTTTATGATGGAATTATATGCTGCTAAATCATACCAAATCCCATCAGAAACCTGTCAGATCTCCTTGAGTTACATGTCAATGATTATGCATTTTATCTAAGTCTGTATTGAATGGATATATGGCATTAGCCATACTAGAACTAAGTGACTTTAATTCACTGTTCTGAAGGTGATCCTTAGACCTTCAAGTTTTTTCCATTTTTTAATTGTTTTAATTGTGTATGCATAGAAAAAAATAGAAACTCATTATAATAAACAAATTGCATTGCAGTGTACCAACTGTAATTATTCTTGAAAAACTAAAATAGCTTGAAGTTATTTACTTAAAAGTTATCAAAATATTCGCCAAGCAGATGGTTGAATTACCATTCATTCCTGTAAATACAAATGATAATAGCATATGATTTTAATTCTAATTAAACAGTGTAACATTTTGTTAAGATTAGAAAATAAGAAGATAAATATTTGATGTATCATAAGTTAATCTTTTTCAATTTGACTTAAAAATATATTTTTATATATTACAGCTTACTATGATAATGTTTTAGGTAAAATGGTCTTTTAAACCATTAATAAGATATCAATATCATGGCAACATTATTTTAGATTTAGCTGAGGTATTAGGAGCTCCTTGTGAAAGAAAGAAAGAAAGAAAGAAAGAAAGAAAGAAAGAAAGAAAGAAAGAAAGAAAGAAAGAAAGAAAGAAAGAAAGAAAGAAAGAAAGAAAAGTGTAAAAACTGTCATTGCATGCATCACTTTTTCAGTCTAAAGCAAACATTAGGCTCAGTTTGAGGGGTAGAGGATGAAATAGCACACCACCACAAAGCCTAAAAATAAATATTCATTTCAAATATATAGCATTATAACAACATACCGAGAGTAAGTAGAACATTTTGTCAGTGCTTAGAGTGCATTCTCACAATCTTAAACATTTTTTGTTTTTGTTTTTACATCA
Organism: Erpetoichthys calabaricus; assembly: GCF_900747795.2. Classification (NCBI taxonomy): domain Eukaryota; kingdom Metazoa; phylum Chordata; class Cladistia; order Polypteriformes; family Polypteridae; genus Erpetoichthys; species Erpetoichthys calabaricus. The sequence continues at coordinate 55,700,366 of NC_041400.2, forward strand.
AAATCTCTTGCTTAAAAGGACAGCATCAATGGAAGCTTTGGACAAGAACAATTGGTAATAAGCATCAAATGCAATCTAATTAATTTTCCTTCTTGTATGCCTTCATGTTCAAGAATGGCTAATAAGCACTGTGATTTTAAATAATCATTAATCCAGCATGTTTCCTCTGAGGTAACCCTTATTGTTTTAGCTTGCTAGTATATCAAAATTACTGTGCTAATTGTGTACATTCTGATTTTGTTATTATTTTTTGTAGTTCAATGTGAAACATGAATCATATCAGCTTTTATTTAGCATACAGTATGTCAATGATAAATCTGTCATTATCAGAAAGAAAAGCTAAAAACTGAAGGGAATAGAAGTGAAACTAATGAGCAAGAGAAACAGAACGTATTTATTCTGTCTAGCTAGACCTTTAAGGACTTCTTAAAAATTGATAAATAAATAATAAATACACATCAATTTCTACATTTTAACTTCTGCAAGTTAATCATCTTAAATAGGCATCAGACTCTCAAGGGGCATACAAAAAAACAGTATAACAATAAAAAAGGGACAAAATTAATGGACATTATGTGTTTGGATTATACAGTGAAAGAATACAATGTTAAAGACACTAAAAACATTCAGATTACACAATTGCTCTAATTTGGACAATGCTGTCAGGATAGGCTTTGTCCTCAAGTACCCTGAACTGAAATGGGCAGTTCTGAGAATGTTATACAATATTTGAATATATCATTTTTTAATCAGGTTAAGCATGATGCTATTTTTTCCCATAAGGCTTAGTAAATATAAGAAAATATTGATATTATTCATAAATTATTAGATTAGATTAGATTAACTTTATTAATCCCTTGGAAAAATTCAGATGCATTCAGCAGCAGAAACATAAAACACAAGGATATAGATAATACACCCAATGAAATACATATGAATTTAATGAGTATATCAGGTAGAAGCATTCAATTACCTGGTAACAGTGGGCAGAAAAACCCCAGTGGTGCCTCTTGGCACACATTAGTGGAATGAGCTTCTGGCTAAAAGTTCTCACAGAGACTGTCTCCCAAATGGGGCTTTTCATGATGGCATCCGAATTTGCCATCATCCTCTTTTCAACAACAGCTTTCAGTGTGTTCTGGGTAACAGAGCAGGTTTTCTTGATATGTTTGTTCAAGCATTGTGCTTTTTTAGTGCTCAGGTTGCTTCCCCAGGGGACTGCAGCATACAACACCATACTGGCTACTATGGACTATTTGAACATTTCCAGCAGTTTGCTGCACATGACAAAAGACTTGAGTATCCTTAGCAAGTACAGTCTGCTCTGGCCCTTCTTATACAGTTGTAACTATTGAATGTGTGAAGGCAATTTACTCTCAGTTATGAAAACCATGCAAAACAATGGCACTGTGACTAATGTTGCTGTCTCAGGGATTTGGATTCAGCATCCTGTGTTTGAATCCCTTACTCAATTGTTGCCTTTGTGGAGTTTGAACCAGCCTTTCCCTCACCAGTCTGTATGGGTCTTCCCCTTTTGTCAAATACATACATTTCAGCTAGACTGGAAATTCTATGTCATGTGAATGTGTGTATGAGTGGAATCCTCTCTGTGGTTCTTTCCTGCCTTGTGTCTAATTCTACCAGGATAGGTTTCAGCCTACTAATGACCCTGATTTGAATTCAGTTTAATAATAATTATTATTTAATAATAGATCATAATGGGGTTTTTATTTTCATGTGTACAGAGTGCAGTGAAATTCTTACTTGCACATACTGTCACACATGTCGTTCAGGGGACCACCTTTGAGGTGAGGTAAGCTTTTCCACCCCAGGACAAGAGGGGGCGCTGACACTTACATTATAATTCTTCTTCCTCCTCTGCAGCCAAGGAAAAATGGCTAAGAAAGATGAGTGACCCTGCCCCACCACCCAGTGAAAACTACATCCCCTTCTGGTCCCAGCCCTATAAAGTCAGCATGTTCCAGTAAGGCAGCATCAGATACTGAACTGGCACTAGTGAAGGACAGACCTACCAAACATCTGGTATAAAACCTTAATTTGCTTTTGTTTTTGAGCCCTTTGTCAGCTGTCTTTTTTGTTAATATTACTACGGCCATGTGGTGCATTTCCTCGAGGGTGATCCAGCTCGTATGTCCTCGTTGTTGGGGACCCGAGTGGCTGGACCAGGCCAAGGGGTTGCCCACGTAACACCTGGCTGCGGCAGATAGAGGGTCATTTCCGGAGGGTGGGACTGGACTGCGTGTCTGCCTGAGGGGTTGCCAACCGGGATCCCGAGTTGTTTCGTCATGTAGTGGGTGCGGCAATGCACTGTACCAGTGCATGCTCCCCAACTTGACTTGACTTGACTAGGGTGGTACCCCCAACCTTTCTTTGGCTACTTGAGTTGTCTACTTACCCGCCACACTTACAGCACTAATCAGCATACAACAGATAACCAATATCCTGCAACATTAATACAGACTGAAGGCAGTATGACTGAATGAATGGGACTTCATTTTATGCTATTGTAGGGAAAATTATTTTCAGTTATACAGCTATACCTTTTAGGAATCTAAACCAAGTTAGCAATCAAAAGAAAGACCCAATAATGACATTTATAAATTTTCTTTTATTGGTGTTCCATTTCAAAGTATTTCTTTGGAATGAATTAGTAAGAGTCAATGTATCTCAGATATTATGCCTATTTTTGTTGGGTTTTATTTGTCCTTTTTATTAAATTTAAAAAGAGCTGTACAATGCATTGCAAAGTAACTAATGAAAAGCACTTATATATTGAGTATATTACCTTTTTAGTACACTACTCATATTCAAATCCACTTTCCTTATCAAAAGAGGAAAGATAAAGTAAAGAAAAAAAGTAAAGAAAAAAGCAAATAAGTAAATAAGTATTTGAGAAAGTCAGAAGGCAATAAAATATGTATTAAACAAAGATGGTAGGCTGTCAAATATTGCTTAAGTGATGAGTAATGGACAATAATTACGTATGGCCAATGATTACTTTGAAGAGCATTTCTTTGATAGCAGGATTAATAAAAGATGCCATTTAAAATGCTAAAATGCTCCTTACCTGAGGGAATTTAATAACACAATTCTCAGACCTGCTTAAGCTAATTCAGGGTCATGAGGGGCCTAGGGGCTATCTTGGCTGCACTAGCTGGAAGTCAGGAAACAGCCCTGAAAAAGCCTCAGTCAAGACCCACTCATGCACACACCTTCAGTCCCACTCCCGCACCCACAGAGGTGTAAGTTAACCTGACCCGCATGTCTTTAGATACATAGGAGGAAAACAGGGGCACCCAGATTAACACCCTAACAAATACCGAAAGAATGTGTGTTATGTGGACAATGATGGAACATGGGATTCAAACCTGAGATTCTGGCTCCATGAAGAATAAAATTAATTTTACATAATTTTTAGTAGGATGCTTTCACACCATAATATAGTAGTTACATATCTGATTATTAATCTTTATACAAAGTCTCTGACTTGTGTGTGATGGAATAACCGCTTTTACAAGAGTTTATATTTAGAACAAATTGTTCAAAAGATGCTGATTTGAAATACACAAAATGTTTTGTATTGCGTCTTTGCCACCATTTGAATATAGGCTGTTTTAAGGAGGGAGGAAATACAGGACTATCTCATAAACATGCAACTGATTGATTGATCAATTGATTGATTGATTGATTGAATGATTTATTTATTTATTTATTGTAATACAAGGGGGAGTCAAGCTAAAGTTATAAAATGGGATTTATTATAAAATGGAACAAACCTTAATAAAACTGATAATGCTATTTCTCAATGTAGTCTCCATCCTTCTCAATGCACTTGCGCCACCTGCCTGGAAGTGTCTGGATTCCAGCAGAATTAAAGGTATTGTCTTGTCCTCGCAACCCCTTGTGCACCACTTTCTTCACGTCGTCATCGGTCTTGTATCGACAACCACTCAGATGTTTTTTTAGTGGTCCAAAAAGGTGTAAAGCACACGGAGCCAAATCTGGCGAAGAAGGAGGATGTGGCAATACCTCAAACTTCAGTTTCTCCAGACAAGCCTTGATGTTCTTAGCAGTAGGTGGGTGGGCATTGTCTTACAGCAGTCCACACTGATTGGATCGAATAGCAGGCTTCACATTGGTCTCCAGCAAGTCATAATAACTTGCACTAGTGACTGTAGTTCCCCTCGGCATGTAGTGTTCGACAATAACTCGGGTGCACGAGCGGTTTGCGTGGACAAGACAAAACCTTTTATTCTGCTGGAATCCAGTCACTTCTAGGCAGGGGGTGCAAGTGCATTGAGAAGGTTGGAGACTACATTGAGAAATGACATTATCAGTTTTGTTAAGGTTCGTTCCATGTTCTAATAAATCCCATTTTCTAACTTTAAATTGACTCCCCCTCGTATTATGATAATATATTATTATAATATATATTATTATGTATTTATTTATAACATTTCTTTCTTTCTAAAAATATCATCTGCCCTGCCTTCAGAATCTCCGTATGTCCTGAACCACCAGATTTTTGCTTGTTATAGGTTATACAGTACATATGGTCAAACACAATAGATCATATGAAAAAGAAAAAATGCTGGATTTCCTTTTCAGTAAGCCCTAAGAGTTTGCTTTCCCACTTCACCCTAGCATCTCAAAGGGTGTGCTTTTGTTGCCCATTAAGAAAATAAAAAAATTACTGAAGATCAGACTTCCCCTTATTATTTCTTTAACAAGTTTGCATCATATTCCACATAAACTATGGTTTTACTTTACCTGATTTCCCATCGAATGATTTCTTTTATATAAACACAGTGAAAAAACATAAGAATTTATGCAGGATATTCATTTCATTTATATTAATTCTCCAACTAGTAACTGATTAATTTTGAGGCCAGCTGGTGAGATCTATTTTAACATGTTCCAGGAAACAATTAAAAGTTAATGTAATAAATATGTGTAATTATAAGTCCTGCATATATAAACTGATTTGAAATAGTGAAAGGGGAATGTTCAAATCTGGAATTAGGTGTGGAATTGTTAACAGGTAATAATATACTCCTGTCCAAATTGAAGTTAAACCCTAAATTCCTGTGAAACTCATTCATTACATTTAACATATGTGGGGAAAAAATGAGTCCACATCAGATGAATAAAGGAAAAGAAATCAGTGTAAAGGAGTGTTCTTTATAAAAGGTTATCCTTTAGAATCCCACAGATCTTTAGTTGATTATGAAAATAAATGAAAAACCTCTCAATTGCAGTAGTGAAAAGAATCTGAATTGGAGAACAGTCTTGTCAAGTGCCAAGTATTAGGCTGAGACTAAGAGGCTTCAAATTTAGGATATAAAAATATAATACATGTGGATATTTAATATGTGAATGGAAGTTTATATTAAGGGGCAAATGAATAATCACATTCATCACTGTGAAATGCCCTTTCTATATCCAGAAACAACAAAACATCTGAGAATTGAGGTTCAGATAGAAACATATATTCTCAAACCTGTTTAATCCAATTCAGGGTTGCACTGGGGACAGAGAATATCAAGATGGGAACAATATCCATCATAGATTAAAAAGTGACTGTTTATCTTTGACAAGCTCAATTTGATGATATGAAATTGGAAGACAGGACATTCATAGTTCTTTTAGAAAGAACATTTGTCAACAATTCAACATCAGTTTTTGAAAATAAAGTTGGTCTGGAATACATATAGTTTCGGAAATTTTTATTTTTTACATGAAAGACAGATATACTTACCTGACCCAGAGATTTTGTCTGGACATCTGTTTGCCTTGGAGGATCATTGAAATCTTTTTTTCAGCTGTTTAGAAGGGAATTATATAAAAAAAATGTTGGGTACTCATCTCTACCAGTAGCTTTCCCACTATGTGAGAATTTTATGGCAACTGAATTTTTAAAAATAGTAATGGCTCTATTAATTTCTAAATAAAACTCAAAGTTGTGTTATATCAAATTAATAAGGAAACAGTTTGCTTGGGGCATCACAGTGGTGCAGTGGTAGCGCTGCTGCCTCGCAGTAAGGAGGCCTGGGTTCGCTTCCCAGGTCCTCTCTGCGTGGGTTTCCTCCAGGTGCTCCGGTTTCCTCTCACAGTCCAAACACATGCAGGTTAGGTGAACTGGCAATCCTAAAATTGTCCCTAGTGTGTGTGCTTGGTGTGTGTCTGTGTGTGCCCTGCGGTGGGCTAATGCCCTGCCCGGGGATTTGTTCCTGCCTTGCGCCCTGTGCTGGCTGGGATTGGCTCCAGCAGACCCTCGTGACCCTGTGTTAGGATATATAGCGGGTTGGACAAAGACTGACACTTTGCTTGTTCCTTATTCTTATTGCATTTAAACAACACTATCTTATTGTATTCCTAGAATATATTATTATCTATTTTTCTTAAATGTTTTTATTTCACAGGAGTATTCAATTCAATTATAACGCTCAAGGATTTCGATTCTTTGTATTTGATGTGTTAATATCTTATTTTGATCATATGTTAGTAGTGCAAATGACATGATTTATACAATAATTATTCAGTCCCCATTTTGGACAACAGGTTAAACTGTGTTTGCTTAGCTTGTCTTTTTTAAGGCAATCTGAGGTTAGTAGTGTTGAGCAAACCCCACTGAGTTTGCTTTGCTGTGAGTACAATAAAATCACAGAAAGGAGGAACTGAACTAATTTTGACTGGATGCAATAGTCTTTTAGGAATAGCATTTGCCAACTATTCTGGATGAATTATTGTTCCCAAACATGTGATCTGAGGATGAACCACTGAGCCAGCATACTACACACAACAAAAGATGCAGACAGAACTAATGTCAGTAACAAACTAAAACAAATGGAATGGCTACAAACTAACAATGAGTAATATATATATATATATATAGGGCGGCACGGTGGCGCAGTGGGTAGCGCTGCTGCCTCGCAGTTGGGAGATCTGGGGACCTGGGTTCGCTTCCCGGGTCCTCCCTGCGTGGAGTTTGCATGTTCTCCCCGTGTCTGCGTGGGTTTCCTCCGGGCGCTCCGGTTTCCTCCCACAGTCCAAAGACATGCAGGTTAGGTGGATTGGCGATTCTAAATTGGCCCTAGTGTGTGCTTGGTGTGTGGGTGTGTTTGTGTGTGTCCTGCGGTGGGTTGGCACCCTGCCCGGGATTGGTTCCTGCCTTGTGCCCTGTGTTGGCTGGGATTGGCTCCAGCAGACCCCCGTGACCCTGTGTTCGGATTTAGCGGGTTGGAAAATGGATGGATGGATGGATATATATATATATATATATATATATATATATATATACATATATTTGCAGCTGGAGATCCACAAAGGGAGAAAAAATTAATCACGTATCATAAAGTAGTTTTTATTCCTGAGCTTTCAAACCGTATCACAGACCTTCTCTTCCATATATATATATATATATATATATATATATATATATATATATATATATATGATCTGCTTCTCACAACTGAAGAGGGCACCGTGGCAGATGTTGCAGACCAACCACAAGCGTTACCTGGTAGGTAACCACCCATACAATCAGATTGTGATTCAGACTACGAATGTCATGAATGTAATTACCCCGATCTACATGCTGTCAAATAAACGAACCACAAGCCATGGCGCAACGTAAAGAGGCTTTGCCGCTGATGTCTGAGGTTCAATCCCCGAGAGGGGGTGCAGTGAGTGTGTATGCCTGTTGAGCCCAGAATTAGGGCAAAACATGTGTTGCGTACTCTTTGCATTATTTGACAGTAAACTATGCAACATATATATATATATAATATATATTGTATAATATATATTGTGAAGTCTAGGGGTGCCAGTGAGCCTCAAACGCCAAACACTAACACACAAGACAGTGAAATAAAGATAGATAGATAGCTAGATAGATAGCTAGATAGATAGATAGCTAGATAGATAGATAGCTAGATAGATAGATAGATAGATAGATAGATAGATAGATAGATAGATAGATAGATAGATAGATAGATAGATAGATAGATAGATAGATAGATAGATAGATAGATAGATAGATAGATAGATAGATACTTTATTAATCCCAATGGGAAATTCACATACTTCAGCAGCAGCATACTGATACAATAAATAATATTAAATTAAAGAATGATAATAATGCAGGTGAAAAACAGACATGTTTTGTGAACATTTCTTCACAATTCACAGGGGTGCTTATTACAAATACCACATATACACAACCAAAAACAAGTAATTTCTTCTTTCTTTCTCCTCCTCCTCTCCTCTCTCTAACACACTGTTCTGTTCAAGTTGAGTGCTGCCTTCTCTCATCCCACCTCCGACTCACCTGGACAAGGCAGTGCGGCCCCTTTTATTGAGGACTCAGGAGTACTTCCAGTGCCAGTGTTTTTGCCAGGAAGTCCAGAATAACAGGGAGCACATCCCCCTGCAGTGCCCTTCTACAGCACCTACAGACACTGGCATGGCTACTTTACTGGACTATAATTTCCAGCATTCCCTGCTGGTGACTGAACCTGCACCAATATCCAGGGCTGCTGCCATCGAGTGTCCAGGCGAAACAAACAACCCTTATAGCCAGTCCATCCCTGTCCTTCTCTTTCATCCTGGCCAGGGAAGCTACTACAAATACGTCCAGGTGGAACGCCTGTCCATTTGCCTTGGGCTTCCCATCCATATAAGGAATCTTCTTCTCCTTTGGTTTGAATCTTTGTCCACCCATCTGGGGAGTCCCGTTCGAGTATGGCATCTTTCTCTTCCTTGGCCAGGATGCCTGTCTATCTCCTAGGAGCCTCCCATATATGTAAGGAACCATTCCCTCTCCTGATCGGGATGCTCGTTTATCCCATGTAGTACTTACAATAGATATATATATATATATTACTACCACTTCCAAGATTGTCACCCTATCATGTTGGAGGGGTTTGTGTGTTCCAATGAGCATAGGAGCTATTTTGCTGGGAGTCAGCTGCCCTTGGTAGGGTCACACAAGGCAAACTGGTCACCAGGTGAAAGACCAGACTACATGCAATTCATATTGGAAGACAAATCAAGGACACTGTAATCTCACAAGGGAAAAGGATAACTGGGGAACAAGCCTTGGGGAGAGGGGCTCATCAACGAGCAACTGATGGTCAGGCCTTTGCACATGGGACCTGGTCAGGCATAGCCCAAATGAGCTGTATGGATCTGTCCTATAGGAGGAACCATAAGGGTGTGGTGCATTATGGCTTGGGTGGCAGTTGAAGCAGGTGTCTTGGCAGACATTTTCCCAGTTATCAAAACTGACTCTAGGGACATCTAGGGCTCACCTCAATGCACAGCAATGACTCTGGAACCAAACTCCTGGAGTGGAGCCTGCCTCTGTTCCACTCTGGAGTTGACATGGATGACAGGCATCAGGCCAGTGTAGGCTTACTTACAGACCCACTACTCAGCATGTATAGTTTAATTAATTAATTAGTTTAACCCTTATGGATGAGAGGGTCGCCTCTCCGCAACCTTGAGTTGGCAGTGGTGGAGGGGCTCCAGCTCTTGGATTTGCTTATGCACTGATAATTGGGTCAGAATATTCAGCCTACTTGGAGACCTTCATGAGAGTGCTGGAAGGTGCTCCCACTTGGGACTCTGTCATTCTACTGGGGAATATGGATAAAGACAATGAAACTTGGAAGGGTGCGGTTGGGAAGAATGGCCTATTTGATCTGTTCCTGAGGGCGCTTTGTTATTGGACTCTTTTGCTAGTCAAAAGTTGACTGTAACAAACAAAATGTTTGATCATAATTGTGTTCATAAGTGCACTAGGCCTCAGGTCGATAATCAATTTTGTAGCCATGTCATCAGATCTACCGACAGTACATCTTGGACATTCGAGTGAAGAGAGCAGCTGAGCTGTCAACTAATTACTACCATATTCTGAGTTGGATCAGATAGTGGGGGAAGATTCTGAACAGACCAGGCAGACCTAAGCATATAGTAGTGGTGTGTTCTTAACGTTTGGCAGACACTTCTGTTTGAGATATCTTCAACTTACAGCTCCAGACAAATTTCTCTTGCATTCAGAGAGAGAGGCTGGGGACATTGAACCCAAATTGGCCATGTTTTGTGACTTCATTGCTGAAGTGGCTGCACAGAGCTATAGATGTAAGGTCATTGGTGCATGTCATTGTGGTAATCTCCAAACCTGGTGGTGGAAACCACCAGTAAAGGGACCCATTAGACTGAACAATGAATTCTTTTGAGCTTGATTAGCTCCAGAGGCACCTGACAGGTACAGTACAACCCCACTTAACACTGCTCCGTTTAACGTTGTTTCAGTATTACGTGTTTTTTTTTTTATTCTAATTTTTCATTTATTCACTTTGTTGTCATATAAAAGCGCATTTTTTAGCGAAAATGTCAGTTTTTGCCACAATCACATACTTGATTAGATACTCCCATTCAGTCTCACGACGCGTTTGATATCAGTGCAGTACAGTACATTACGTCTGCCTGCTGCATCACTGTTCATTTATGATTGATTATCAATGTTATTGTGTAAGGATATAAAAATAACATTTTATTTTACTGTAATAAATAACAATTATCCCTTTTTAGTTTTAAAATGAGTGGATGCAAAGAAAAAGAAAGTAAAGTGAGAAGAAAAAGCAACTAAAATGCAGGTGCTCAGACAATTAGATGCAGGTGAATGCCAAATTGATATCGGCACTGCATTAAATTTGTCAACTTCACAATATAAATGTGCAGGATATTGAAGAATTATTGCAAGTTATGACTGATGAAAGTCTTTCCAACAACGATTTTAAAGAATTAGTAGAACAACAACAAGTGCACAAAGATGACGAAATTGGCACTCTGAAGATGAGGAACAAAAGGAACTTTCAATGGATTTTCTTAAAAAAAAGTTTAGCCACTAAGAACCTTTCTCATCACAAACTTAAATTATGTATTTACTTTAATATTTTTGATTTTCATGAATAATTTATGAATAAAAATCAATATTAGCAATAAAAAATGTCTATAATTAATGTAATAAAAAGTATTTAATTATACATGTTACAAAATAAAATGAAAAAAAAAATGATAAACTTTTTTATTCTCTGTCCTGTTTCACCTATCCTCATTATTTACATGTTAAGATGAACTTGTTTCGTTTAGTGCTGGGATGTCTTGGAATGTATCCAGTGCGTTAAGCGGGGTCTTAATGTACTGACATGCCAAGCAGAATGCAGCAATGGCAATGGCAGGAGCAAAAACTCCATGGGACTTTTAGCCAGCTTTGAAATGATTCTGGCAAACCGTCAGGTGATTCAGGAGGCAGAAGCAGTGCCTCCCCCATGCAGTTTATAGCAGGGATGGAGTGCTACTGACGTCACCTGGGGATGTAGTCAGGTGGTAAAAGGAACACTTCAAGGGCCTCCTAAATCCAACCAAATCATCTTTGAGCTAGCAAAGTCAGGACACTTGGAGGAGGATTCATCCATCACTGGAGCTGAAGGTTACTGAGGTAGTTAAAAAAAAACTTCTCACTGGTAGGGCTCCAGGGGTGGATGATATTCGCCCTGAGTTCTTAAAGGTTTTGAATGTTGTTGGGCTGTTTTTACTGATATGCCTTTTTAATACTACATGGTGGTTGGGGACAGTGCCTCTGGATTCATAAACTGACCAAACAAGGTACACCTGTGTCAATCACCAAAGCAGGTGCCCATTCACCACGTTGATTTTTATCAGAGGCATAAATAACCCCTACTAATAACATAATAACCCCTGTGGGAATATCACTCACACCAGGTGCTCTTAACACTATACCTTGAATATATTATCATGGAAATTCTTATATTCATTATTTTGGTTAACCTATGCTATAGTTGGTGTTAACTATGTTGTTTTGTGTTAGGTATATCTGCTTTATAGCGCTCCATATGTATAGCCTTACCTGCACATGGAAAACTGCGTCAAGCGAACAGAATTACTAGCTCTGCACAAACAGAACAAACAGTTGTGTTCTGACCTGAGCTACACCTGTGCCAGTCACCAAAGCAGGTGCCCAGTCACCATGCTCTGCTTTCTTTTGAAGACATCTCTACTTAGCTGCTAGCCCCTGTAAACATGCATCCCAAAAGGCCTCACTTTATGTTGAATTAACAGTAATAACAAGAATAATCAATAAGTGTTTGCATTTCTTAAACTGTTTGCCAATTTAGATTCTAATTACCCGAGGTCTAATAAATTGCTAAAAGTATTTGCAACAATCTGTCTTTTTAAGATTCTATAGGAATGATCTAAAACATATAAGGTTTAAGTCAGTAAAGAATACATACAGAATTTGAAATCAATCTATAACAGTCATTCAAAAATATAGACAAGAGTGTGTTTAAAATTGGATTTAGAGTCCAGAGTTTAAAAGTTTAAGAAGACTCATTTTAAATAAAGTCAAAAGATCCAGGTTTTCTAATTTCTCCTTGTTTACTCAGGTGGTCTTATTGCTGGCAGGTTAATCAATACTAGTTTCTTGATATTTCATGTAAGCTGCAGATTCAGTTTTGAATTGTAAACTTTGTTCATTGTTGTGAGTTTGAATATTAAAATCTTCATATGGCTTTTTTATGCCATACAGAGGCATCTGATTAGGATGCATCATGGACACCTTCCTGGAGAGGTGTTTCGACCTTATACAATCAGGAGGATACCTCGGGGCATACCCAGGACATGCTGGAGAGATAGCCTAAGAACACCTTAGTATCCCACAGATGAGATGGATGAGGTGGCAGAGAAAAGGGATGTCTGGGCATCCTTGCTTAAACTGCTGCCCCCATGACCAGGACCCGGATGAGCAGCAGAAAATGAATGAATGGATGGATAGATGTATCATTGCACATATAGAATTCCAATCTTGGGGCACACATTATCAGTGCAAGAAAACTGGGACTAGCTCCTTCCATGTTTGAAGTTGTGGCTCTGAGTCTAGCAGGAACAATTTTTTTGTTTCCCATGCACAGATGCTTCACACTTTTTCTTTCCCTCAAGAAGATAGAGGTGCCTTGTAAATAGTAATGAATCCTTCTTTATTATTATTATTATTATTTCACAGAGTCACATATATTTTCTTTCTTGGAAAGAGGGTGGGCTCCATTATTTGGCTCCACTGATTTGGCTCATAACTGGTGCATGGCTAAATATGAATGCATAATTAGCCATGTTGCACTGTGCTGCAGTGACTGAATCAGCGTGCGCACAGAGATCAATGGCAGTACTTATAATATTTTCATTATGGTCAGCTAATGTACCCCTCAAATAAAAATACTGAATTTTTTTTTTTAAATATGTTGGCGTTGTACCAATCGGCTGTGACATCATGCATATGCACAAAGCAGATCAAGCAGCAATCTTACAGTATCCTGTGCATGGCTTCTACAGCTCTGTGATGTCCCACTGGCCTCACACAGCTTCATGGGGCACTGCGAAAAAAATGTTTGTCTAAGCCAGCCACATGGTGAATTTCCAGAAAATTATTTGATGAACAAGGCCACTGGTGAACATAGCATATTAGCTGTGAAAAATACTTCTTCACCGATCAACACTAGAGGTTAGTAACTCGGTGCCTTCCTCATCAGTGTTACAAATGCCACCTGTTAATTCAGTTATTCTTCTAGGGTGCTCTATCATCTTGGGCACAGAGATATTATATGACCACTTAATACACTTTAAGAGATTACCAGAACAGTGATGGCCTAAAGTGGAACTAGTTAAAAAAAGTAAGCATATAGAGATGCATATGTAACAAAAACTTTCTCTGGCATCATAGATACATGATTTGATTGAAGATGTTATCAATTAAGAATTATTCGCTTTATTAATAGCTACAATGGATTGTTATAATAAATTACAGCATATATTTTTAAAATGTTATTGTATAATAGTTTCCAAATTTTGTAGTTCGCAAAAGCTTAGCTAGCACTACTGAAAAGGACTTTACGATTCCTTGTCCCCAAAAGCTACCAAAAGTGTTAAAGCATATCATATATTTTACATTATGTTATGCAATTTATATCATTGATTTTAATAAGGCAGTTCACAATCAAAAAATGTGTACTATAAACAGTGTATGAGATTAATATTGCATATGCCTGGTTAATATTTTCCTTATTTTCCACCTCTTTTAATTTTTAGTTGTTCTGGTAATATTATATGTTTTTCACATGGGTAGATGGGTACCACAGAGTCACAAAAAAAGCTTTGGTAAAGTGCTGACTACTGAATTGAAGTATTTCTGAACCTTTTACCTGTAGCATGTATCAATCCATCCATTTGAAGATCTCAGAGAACTAGAGCCTATCCTGCAATATCTGATATAAGCCAGTCCAACACAGGGCATATTCATACAAATGACCACATTCACTCATACTAGGCCAATTCTGAATCATTGTGTACATTTTTGGGATGTGGGAAAAAACCACAAGGTCCCTGGTGCTGTGAGGTAGCAGCGCTAACCACTGACCAAGCATGCCACACATGTCTATGTATAGAAATAGTAAAAATATTTTTTCTTTCTGAAATGGCTTCTTTTTTGTGTTGTATTGTGTAATATTGATAGTTTCTAATTTGGGGGCTGATTTTACAACATTTCTGCATACCTCATGTGGCTTACAAGAGGGACTTTGATATTGGATTGATATATAAGAGCACAGAGTACAAAATGAAATCATTACATTTGCTATCTTGAATTTTGCTTCTGTTGCATTTATCTGTTGCCAGTGCATATCTGTGACTTTCTTGTTTTACCATTTTTTAGGTGTTTTTGCAGCTTCATTCATCTTTACAAAAGCAATACTTATACTTGTGTGGTGGATGAAATTTGTAGTTATCAGAGTGGTTCAAAATGGTGAAGTATTTGAGAGGTGGTGTCTAATGATTATTGTGTCTTTAGTTGCAAGTTTACCTCAAATTAGTTTAATTCACAGTAAAAAGAGGCACTTTGAGTACAAAGGCAGAACTCTAAGGTAGAATAACAGTTATTATTAAAGAGTGGTAAAATTAATTTGTGCACAGGAACTCGTTGTGTTCCAATGGAGAATATGCCATGTAGCAATACATTAATGGAGAGAAGATACATGGAAGCACATAACACATCATAAGTATACTTAGGCAAGAGGTACAAGAATCTTTTAAAAGTTTAAACAGCTGCATATAGAGGTGCTCTCAGGAATAAGCCTAAAACAGGGGATGAATAGTTACTGACATGCAATAGGGATGTGGCATTATAGACCCTCTATGTAGCAGTTTTAACAGTTTATACATGTTATGATGTAAACATTCATTAATTTTCATGTAATGTTGACGTTCCAACCAGTTTTGTGACTGGAAGCTTGTCCTAATAGATAATGAAACTCAAGTATTATTTACATGGCTTCTTTGTGTTTTCATGTGTCCAAGTGAAATCTATATCACATTTGTGGATTTTTTGTTTCCTGAGAACATTATTCATATGTTTTCTTTTTTATTATTACATTTATATTTATATAGCGCTTTTCTCAGTACTCAAAACGCTATCCACACAGGGAGGAACCAGGAAGCGAACCCACAATCTTCCACAGTCTCCTTACTGCAAAGCAGGAGCACTACCACTGCACCACCTGTGAGGACACAGATTTGTATCTTTTTGTATCTTTTACCCCTTCCCTTTTCTCTTATTTATTTCAAAACATTTTATTAACACAGACACTTCTTGATGCATATACAAAGGTTTAAATGGAATAATGTTAGCTAGAGAGCTGATGGTTCCTTTATCATAGTGATTGGTGAGGTATGTGCATTAGGCGATTTTAAATGAAATAAATAATTCAGAACGTATAGACTACAGGCAGATGCAGGTGCACATGAAAACATGCATGCGCTGCTCCGAGATTGATTGAGGTGCTTGACTGATCACGTATTCACACGCAAATGCAAGTGGGTCAGTCCAGGGCTTTGTTTGCACCTCAGACTTGGTGACTGCAGCAACTACTCCCAGTTTAAAAAGGAGCCTAGGTTACAGAATGGGAGGAGAATGAAAATGAGAATGGTTAAGAGAGAAGAGAGAGGTACAAATCGGAAAGTCAATGCTGTAAAGAATGGAAGCAGGTGGTGGGGAGTGAGCCCCAGAGTGAGAAGAGTGTGGCTAGTGCTTGACAGGGCTGAAGAGGCACTTCTATTGAGCAACTCTGAGGAGCAGGAGAGGCCCGTTATGTGGAATCTCCCAGGAGACATGTGTGCAGCACAGTGTGGCACCCCATGGATGCTGAAGACCTGGGGATGGGGACCTGTGCCAGGATTGACGGTTGACTGCACCTGTTGGCGGGCATCTCCTGTTGCTGCAAGGTCCTGAAAAGATAAACAGAAGAGATGTCAGATTTTAGAGAATTGTACTGGGGGCTCATGTTTTTAAAAGGAGACCTGCCTGAGTTTTAACCTCATTTTAATAGAATTGTTTATTGAACTTTTTAACCTCAACTGAGCTCCTGTTTTATTGGATTATTTATTTATTTATTTCATAAGAATCTGGGTGCTGCGCTGGGTTTTGAACCCTGGTTTGGATCTATTTGGGAATAAAATCACTTAAGTATTTTCACCTACCTCTTCAGGTAACGCTAAAATAGGCAATTAAGGCTTCTTAATTGTAACAAATTAGTTGACTAAAACTAATACCAAAAAATGCTTTAGTAGTAAAGAAATGAGTTCTGATTAAAAAATATGGTTAAAGAAAAAACCTGCAGCCACTGCAGAACCTGCAGAATTGAAGCACCCCTGGTCTAGAGTCAGTTGTGTGACATCACTGGGACAATTCTTTAAAAGCCAGCACTGCATGTCCTTCAGCATCATATATTGTAAAAACAATAAATACTTTATTTAGCAATTTTGGTGTGATTAACAGTTTTTTTACATTTATCAGTTCCCTTTCTGACTTTGAGCATTGCTGTAGTGTTTTCTTTCTGTCATCAAAACTCCCGTCTTTTCAGTTTTGAACCATACTGCATTTTTCTGACTAATATTTATTTCCTGTTCCATCAGTTGTTTTGGCTGCTCAGGTATATCCTACTGACAGTACAAAAGTTTTTTTGGTAGTGAAATATCAATATACTTGTAAAAAAGTAGCTATTCTTTGCTCAGAAAAGTGGATGAAATTAGTTTGGATTCTCAAATGTATTAGGGAAGTAAGTTCCTCCAGCATTTCGAGTAAGAAATAATAAACCTGATAAGACAGCTAACTTGCATTACAACATACGAGGTGAGACACAAACATAACTGGATTGTTAAAAAAATATGTATTGATGAATTACAGCATTCTAAACATTGTCACCTTCTATATACCCCCAAATCGTTACACCAATCCATTCGCATCTTCCATTGATTTAAACAGTGGTGGAAGTCTTCTAGTGTTCCCTTCAGGTCACTTTTGATTTTTGGGAACAAGTAAAAATCACAGGGAGCTAAATCGGGCAAATAGGGAGGATGATAAAGGACAGGAATGTTTTTGTCAGTCAAAACCTGCTTTACGGAAAAAGAGAAAATTTGTGAGAAATTTTTTTTTTTTTTTACCCGACATTATCGTGGCAACTCGTGTAGCAATTTTTATGCAAATACTGACTGGGCTATTTACAGGATACACTTAGCTGGTCGACAGTTTGAGAGGGTGTGTAGGAGGAGATATAGTTCTATGATTCACATCCGACCGACCTCCAGACGGTTTTTCAGGAAAGCCCCAAGTCCAGTCCTTTTATTTTTGTGTCTCACCTCAAACCTTCTCCACATGTACTTCAGGGAGAGTGTTACTAACAAACGTGAAAGAGGAGAAAGCAGTCCCGAGAATTATGACACATCAGACATAAGGGTAGGGAAGGAGTTGCATGCTTTCAGAAGACTGGACCCCAGGATTAGTGGTGTTTTTCTGTCTTTAGCTATTGTGAAACCTCTAGGAACGTAGGCAGCATTGAGGAGCTCCAATGAGACAAGGAAGCTGTAGTACCAAGATGTGGTGAAAACACAGACAGGTGTATACTAAAAACAGGAAAGCTGACATAGTGTGTTATCTAATTGGTTTACAGTCCAAAGGCATTCAGGTACAGTATACGTGAATGAACTTTTCATCAGAAGTGTGGTCTTTAAATCAGTTCTACCAGTCACAGTATAGTGGACTAGAATTTTTTTTCTTTTAATTCTGAATGACTACTAATTATTCTTTGAATGGGAAAGTTACTGCAGCCCTGTCTGCAAAGCAAAATCTTTTATTCAGCCTACTATCCATACACTTTTACTAGTGAAGTGTGCAGAGGTAACAAACTGAGTTGGACAGACTGGTCCAACCAGTAACCCTCCACGGGTTCTTTTTGGATGCTTCATGGGTCAGATATACTGTCTAGAATTGCTCTAGTATGTTCGGGGTCAGTTTATCTGGCTCTTCCAGTTGATTGTGCCAACTCCATGTCCAGATCACCTTTAATTGCTCTTCTCTATCTGTGAAACTACTATTTCAGCTATGAGCCCCTGATATATATTTGATCTACATCATTTGTCATGAAGAGTGGGCAAGTAATGCTGCACATAAACCTCATTTGGGCTTCCTTTACACATGATCTCATTCTTTGTTTTTTATTGTTCTTTTGATGATGCGTGTAAGTGAGGCCTGGAACAACAGCATAGTTGTACTTTATTATTTGTGCTAAAAAAAAAACCAATAAGATAAACCCTCACTGGTTTGGATTCATGCTTTGTTTTTTAGTTTTGATTCTGGTATTGTCCTAGTAATATCTTGAATGATTATTCACAGTTTCTGTGTACTTAGTCTAACCTCATCAGAAATTCTCCTCACTAGTTATGAAAGAAGACCTTACAAAATTTCTGCTAGTTGTTCCGCCAGTTCTTCCCTGACATCGCTTGTTCATTAAGCAGAACACATTAATATGTGAGAATAAAGATGTAAACAATAAAAAAAAAATTTTGCCTGAGGACTTAATTCCCATTTCTCCATCAATGCCTCATGCAACATTTACAAAAATGGCATTGCTGCAGTTGTTTGTCGTTAATATCACGACCACCACTTCCTTCACTTATTAACAAGATCCCAAGGTACTATACTTGAAATCCATAATACAGTATTATTTTGACCCAAAAGTATGGTGTCACCTTAAACACCCACAGGGTTACACATAATTAAGTGGTTAATAACATAGAAGTTTATGAAAGGGAGAAGTGAAAGGATAACTCCGTTTGTGTCTGGTTTTTCACCAGTCATTATGTGATTTAGAATTAACAATATAGCAAGAATGTCACTGGAAATTGCCAAGAGTAGTATATTATTTTAAATGGTGGTTGTCACTTTCAATATATTTATTATTGTTATTTGTTCTATAGGATCCACATACAGTGGAACCTCGGTTTACAACCATAATTCGTTCCAAAACTCTGGTCGTAACCCGATTTGGTCATGAACCAAAGTAATTTCCCCCATAGGATTGTATGTAAATACAATTAATCCGTTCCAGACCATACGAACTGTATGTAAATATATACATTTTTTTAAGTTTTTAAGCACAAATATAATTAATTAAACCATAGAATGCACAGTGTAATCTATACTAATTAATAAAAGGCAAAGCCCTCACTGACTCACTGACTGACTGACTGACTGACTGACTCATCACTAATTCTCCAACTTCCCGTGTAGGTGGAAGGCTGAAATTTGGCAGGCTCATTCCTTACAGCTTACTTACAAAAGTTAAGCAGGTTTCATTTCGAAATTCTACGTGTAATGGTCATAACTGGAACCTTGTTTTTTGTCCATATACTCTAATGGAGGAGGCGGAGTCACGTATTGCGTCATCACACCTCCTACGTAATCACTTGAACTAAAAACAAGGAAGAGATTTACAGCACGAGTTAAACGCGGCAACGAAGGTAAATGACGTTAATTTTTGAGTGTCTTTTAATACTGTGTAAGCATGCATATTAACACATGTGCAATTAAACGTGTGCTTTTATTAAAAAGGTAAATGCTAACTGTTTTCATTCTGAAGGGCACAAACCACGTTGGATTTTGTAATGATAGTTGATTAGTAAGGTCTATTAAGGGATACTTACAGAATGATTAGTAATGCGTGTGAATGCCGATGCAAGTAGGAGAATGGGCGTGAACTAAAGAACGATTAGTAACTTGTACAGTAAATGTCTCTAAAGTCTGTCTATTAAAAAGTTATTATATCTTTCAATCCTGTGTATTGATTAAACTACGAACCTAACAAGATCACTACATGGTGTCAGAAGTGGCGGATTGGAAGAGGAATGTGAAGAAGAGGTTCAGCTTTTGAACGAGTCGCGTGTCTGTGAGTAACCCGAAAACGTGATCAGAAAGCGCTAAGACGTTCTAGCAAAAGAGAAAAAAAAAATATGTTAGGATTACAGCCCCCACCAAATCTCCAGTTAAAGGGAAATGTAGCTGAAAATTGGAAAAGATTTAAACAGAGATTCGAGTTGTATCTTGCTGCGATTGAAGCAGATAGGAAAAGTGAAAAAATGAAAGCGTCTATGCTTCTACATGTAATTGGTGAAGAGGCGCTAGAGGTGTTTGAAGAAGATGGAGACAATATGAAATTGAACAAAATAGTTGAAAAATTCAAAACGTATTGCAACCCAAAGCGCAATGTGACGTTTGAGCAGCACAAGTTTTTTTACATGTTTCCAGAAAAGCGGAGAAACAATAGAGCAGTATGTGACGGAATTGCGTAATAGGAGCTGTTCTAAGAAGAAACCGTCAAGACATCAAAGGACCAATAACCTCTAATCAGAACACTAACACCAGCGAAACAAATATTAACGAGAAAACAAGTATAAATCAGGAAAGAACATCTCAACTGCAAACACAATTAACCAGAATATCAAAATGTCAAGTAAAACCACCAGAACGACTCATTGAGACATGTTGAGGATTAAAGGAACATTTTCAATTAAGAAATGCTGAATTCCTTTAACAGTTGTGCTTTTTATACATAGTTTGAATGCTGGATGTATGCCTGAAATGTTCTGGATAGTTCAGTTGTTTGAAGTGATCAAGAATTAAACGTGTGCATTTACGGAGTGATTTCTCAGGCTTAAAAGCTCGCTTTTTATTAAAAAGGTAAATGCTAACTGTTTTCATTCTGAAGGGCACAAACCATGTTAGATTTCAGCTGTTAAACACGCAAAAATGTCGGTACACCAGATAAATAAGCGCAACATATTATCAGTTGTATTGTATGCTTACAATACATATAGAAATGTGTTAATCGTTAACTAATAGTATCGGATGGTGTTTTTTGACTCGCACCTTAATTTAAACGATTGCATGTCTTGGTGGGTTTGCATAGCTTATTGTCAATATCTTTACACCTCTTTTTAAGACTTATTGACTGAAACGGGCTTTCATGAAAAAACTTAGGGCTTTGCTACAGGATACACCCTCCACAAGTTAAGGAAGTAAAAATAAAAGGTATATATTTCTGTTTTATTTAAACCTTTTAAGTTCGTATGCATAGCCCCATTTGGTTGTTTAAGTTTTTTTTTTTCTTCAGTAATATTTAATCTCCTTAAAGAAAAACAACATATGCATTTTACTTTTTTTGTATCTCTTTAGTAATATTTTAGTGTAAAAGGATAACGAGTATTTAAACCTTTTATGTTACTTTATAAAGTTATTTTACACAATGTTGAAAAATTAATAAGAAAGCTACATATTTTGGCAGCTGCTGCTTTAATTTTCAATGAAATGAAAAAAGCTCTCCAAGAGAAAACCTCAATGAAGAAGAAACAGTTTGCACGATCTAAAAACGAGAAACCCTCATTTATAAAGGTTTGCTGCAGATGACTTAACTGAAAATAAATGAATAGTTCCTATGTGTATAATACATATTTATCTATTTGACTTATGCCTTTATTCCAGCAACTTGCAACATCTGAGGTACAATTTGTTACATTACTTTGGTTTTTTGCAGCACAGGCAGATGAAGTGACTTCCTCAGGGTCACACAGTGGTGTCAGTACCACGATTTGAACTGACAAGCTCCAGGTTTGCTTAAATATTACTGAAGAATGAAAAAAAATGAAAACAGGCAAATGGGGCTATGTATACAAATGTCCATCCATCCATTATCCAACCCGCTATATCCTAAATACAGGAGCCAATCCCTGCCAACACAGGGCACAAGGCAGGAAACAAACCCCGGGCAAGGTGCCAGCCCACCGCAGGGCGCACACACCCACACACACCCACACACCAGAGACAATTTAGAATCGCCAATGCACCTAACCTGCATGTCTTTGGACTGTGGGAGGAAACCAAAGATATGTGTATATGTAGATATGTATATATATGTATATATGTATATGTATATATATGTTTACATAACCTCTTTAACATACTACTTCTCCGCTGCGAAGCACAGGTATTTTGCTATATATATATATATATATATATATATATGTGAATGTATGTATATATGTATGTCTATATTTATATATATACATATATATGTGCATATGTATATATATATGTGTATATATATGTAGAAATGTATATATTTATATATATATATATATGTAGATGTGTTAATTTCTACATGTATATATTTGTATATGTGGATGTGTATATGTATGTATATATATGTATATGTAGATATGTGTATATGTAGATATGTATATATATGTATATGTATATATATGTTTACATAACCTCTTTAACACACTACTTCTCCGCTGCGAAGCGCGGGTATTTTGCTAGTAATTAAATAAAATACAAATCATTGTGCTCACTGACTTTCTCTCTTGGGGCACATTTTTTTTGTTTTTGTTTTTTCATAGCACGTCCTGTGTTTTTTGATGAGGTGAAAGGGAAAGCACGTTTAAGGCATGTTTTGGGATAGCTGGGCAAATAGCTAATTTTCATGTATAATTAGCCATGCAGTGCTGTGCACAGAAGGATCTGATTTAAATATCTGGTGGCAGGATTCATAATTTTATCTATATGATATCTAATGTACCCCTCAAATGAAAATACTGAAAGTTTTTTTTTTTATTTATATTTTCAAACACATATAGGATGGATATCCAGGGGATTGAAAATAACCAAAAGTTGAAGTGAAAGGTTTCGCAATGAGAAACTGGTTAGATGTGGAGGAAAGTATTGCATAGCATTGTCAAGCGCAATAAAGCTTTAATTAATTTATTTATTTTCCTTTGTGTGCTTAAGAACCAGCGACTGCCTTGTTGGCAGCAATCTTATACTAAGCATGGGTGAAAGTTCTGTGCATTGCTGCTACAGCTTTGTGATGCCACGCTGGCCTTGAAAAGCATCATGGGGTGCTTGGAAAAAAATGTTACAGTAAATACAGTAAAATTAAGTGCTTTAATTAAGTGACAGAATTTTTTCATGTGAAATGCAGCCTTATATATTTGTTAGTACAAGATTAACTTTATTATAGACCACCTTTCACATTATTACACAGTAAAATTACTTCCATTCTAAAATTTCAGACTCACACAAATAATCTGTCTGTGAACATTGTTGGAAAAATTACTTTTGCCCAGCACAGAGTAGATGTTTTAAATAATTCACCCTAAGTGTATGTAAACTTCTGACTTCAATATGCTTTGCCTAAAGACTAAGTAGTAATATTATGTGGTAAATGTGCAGTTTGTGACTTCCATTTTAAATTAAAGGATCATATTTGTGACTTATATTGGTTACTTTTGTGTCTCTTTGTACACTCAGTTCTTGGTGATTTACTTGGTTATGGATGTACTCATTCAGTAGAACCTTTACTTTATTTTTGCCCCTATTTCTAGTTAGCTCTTAGGTAACCTCATTATACCACTTTGTTGACTGTGCTTGGCTAACCACTTTATTAACTCTCACCAGCTTATGGTTCGACTGTGCCTGCCTGATCATTATTTTGTCCTATTCCAAAAACAATGCTGTTGTATTTAATGCTTTAGAGACTGTTAGTTCATCACCTCAGTAAACTAACACCTCATTGCAATCTTAGTCACTAGGGTCCAGTTGCAATAAACTTTCCATGTTAGTCCACAGGTGTACACCAAGTTTTGTGCTAGGCTGTCCAGTGTATCCTGGAGGTGGTATTCAGGTCTAAGCTCAACTGTACTGAAAACACATGCAGAATAAAACTAGAGTTCAGCTGAACCTGCACTTAGTAGCAAGATCTTGGCATTGTTGTAAAATTGGACTGTGTCAAGGACTGTGCATCTGAACTTTTCAATTAATATGATTATAAAGGCCAAGTGAAAAAGTGGTGAAACTTCTGGTTTGAGTGAACGCTGGCGGGGCTAGTTGCTGCTGCTCGCCGGTAACTGGAGTGTTGATTTTAGCTATGACTGGTGATTTTGCTGGTGATATTGCTGTTATTGCTGATATCTTTGCGTGGTTGTGTACGGCTGTATTTAATGTAACCCCGTTTCGAAACTTACCTGGTTTGTTCTCTGGACGCCTGAGCTGCTTGTGGCCTCACCTACAATGTGGTCTGGTAGGATATTCACCTGGTTTATGTTTGTTTGGTCTTTTCTGTAGCTCGCTATCCAACCTCCGACAGGCCTGCTCCAGTACTCAGCTGCTGAGCTTCTTTGACTGCATCTCCACCAGTCTGTGCCTCTGCTGTCTGTGCTGCATTTCGACCCAGACATCATATTTCTCCCTCACCGGAGATACATCTGTTGTGGGTCCCGTCGGAGATTCCGAATGGACACCCTGAAAGGAATTAACTTCTTCTGGTCTAACTCTCAGCTCCCTCTACGTAACACAGATAGGGTTGCTGACCACAGTGTGTTGGCCAGCCTAGCTCAGTCAGCTACCACCATTGCCAAATGTGACAGCAACATTGTCAATTTTGGTCTACTGAACATCCGCTCACTCACGAGCAAGGGGCATCTCATCCTCATTGATTGCAAGTTTCACTTTTTTCTGTTTAACCGAGACATGGCAACAACCTCAAGACTTTTCTCAACTTAATGAATCCACACCTCCGGATGGGGAGGAGGTATCGTGATAATTTATCATAAGAAGTGGAAAGTCCTGCTGTTGTCTGCTTCTGCCGTTAGCTCTTTTGAATCCACTGTGTGTCAATTGTCTGGGCCTATTCCTACCTTCATTGCAACTGTCTACTGCCCCCTTAAATCAAACAAAGATTTTTTGAACGACCTTGCTACCTTTCTTACCAATTTATGTACAATTTCTTCAAACATAATTCTGTTGGGAGGATTTTAATATAAATATGGACAATATCAGTATCCCTCTCACTAGAGACTTTTTATCTTGCCTTGAGAGTTTTGGATACCAGCAGTATACTGATGTTCCCACCCATCTTTCATTTGTTATTGATAACTCCTTTGTTTCCCCTTCACCTCAGGTCAAGACTCGGGGTGTCATCCTTGATACTACTATATCTTTCCAATCTCACATTAATAACATAACCCAGTCTGCTTACTTCCACCTACGTAATATTAATCATATGGGCCCCTCCTTCACTCCTCATACCAGTGCCATCCTTGTTCACAGTCTTGATACTTCTCGTCTGGAATATTGCAATTCGCTCCTCTTTGGACTCTCTAATAAATCTCTCCATAAGCTTCAGCTGGTCCAGAATTCTGCTGCTCGCATCATTACTCAAACTCCATCTATTCACCATATTACTCTGGTCTTGCTGCAGCTTCATTGGCTCCTGATTAAGTTTTGAATTGATTTTTAAATTCTGCTGTTAACGTTTAATGGCATTCATAATCTCGCCCCTCCATATCTGTCAGACCTTCTTCATGTTGTCATTTCCTCCCGTAACCTTAGATCCTCCTCCTCCATCCACCTGACCGTCCCTTTCACTCGTCTAACCACCTTTGGGAAGGGAACATTCAGCCATTCTCCTCCCAATCTCTGGAACTCACTGAGCTTAGAAATACTGAATCATTTTCAACTTTCAAATATAAACTTAAAACCCATCTGTTTAAAATGGCTTTTTCTTTATGATTAAAATGGCTTTATTTGGTTTTAACTGTTATATTTTCTGTATGTTGTGATGTTTTAAGTTTTGTTTGTAATGTGCTTTTTTATTTATTGTTTGTTTGGTGTCCTTGAGTGCTTAGAAAGGCACCTTGTATAAATAAAATGTATTATTATTATTATTATTATTATTATTATTATTATTATTATTATTATGTTAAAATGGAAGTCACGTTAACATATAATTATAACATTGTTTGTATTTTGGTAATATTTAATCTGATTTCCCTGATAAATTAATATTTTAATTTAAGGGCTGCATTTATGCTAAAATATAAGGGATGAAGTTAGCTAGTAACTAATGAAATATTGTACTCAGTTGCATTTAGTTGAGAAACAAATGCAGGTGTGGGTTTGAAATGGAACACTACTGTATCATTGTGCTTATAATTTCCTTTAGTTTCACAAGATGCCACACTTACAAGTGAAAACATGGTTATTATTAATTTTCTACTAAAAGCACCAACTAATGACCAGTAAAGGTAACACATTTAATTTGAACAAAATTGGCAATTAAACTTATGAAATACCTTAAGAAAAAATACAGATCCTTTGACCTTCTAAGCATTTCATTTTTTTTTTTTTTTTGGCATTTTCTTTATCATAGTCAACGTGTGCCTTGAGCTTTCTTCACTTTATTTTATGTTTCCTTTAGTCCCTTTTCCTTATAGATATACTTCATAATAAGTTGATGACAACCATGAGCATACCCAAACTTGCACAATGCTGTGTGTAACATGTAACATTGTGGATGTTATTGCATATACTGTATAACCAGAGGGCGGCACGGTGGCACAATGGTAGCGCTGCTGCCTCGCAGTTAGGAGATCCGGGTTTGCTTCCCGGGTCCTCCCTGCATGGAGTTTGCATGTTTTCCCCGTGTCTGCGTGGGTTTACTCCGAGGCGCTCCAGTTTCCTCCCACAGTCCAAAGGCATGCAGGTTAGGTGGATTGGCGATTCTAAATTGGCCCTAGTGTGTGCTTGGTGTGTGGGTGTGTTTGTGTGTGTCCTGAGGTGGGTTGGCACCCTGCCTGGGATTAGTTCCTGCCTTGTGCCCTGTGTTGGCTGAGATTGGCTCCAGCAGACCCCCGTGACCCTGTGTTCGGATTCAGTGGGTTGGGAAATGTCTGGATGGATGTATAATCAGATGGAATGCAGTGTGCTTTTAGATGTAAAATGTAGTATGAGGTGTGCCTCTGTTGTTATGCGGCAACATTTTAGTTGAGGAAAACAAAATAAGTTTTGAGGTAATTGTAATTAAACAAGAACCTGAAAAAATGTAATTTTTTTTGTTTTGATTTTCTTTCAAAAATTTTCTCTCTTTGGGGAAAATTAGTAGAAGGGTTTAAGGGTGGTCAGTGTCCCTACCATGGGAGAGTCAGTTTGAGCTTTACTTTAGGGATTGGTGTTTTTGTTTTTGAGCTTGGCATGTTTGTGACCTAGAGCTTAGGTTTGCCTCCAGTAAGATCCATGGGTTTGACGAAAATTTCTGCTTTGATTTTTTCTTTTCTGTAAGACAATCTCATGTCTGGCGCTCAAAAAAACAAAAAAACATCACCAAGAGATACTTAAAGATTTTTTTTATTCTTTTGCAAAGTTAAATTCTAACATGCGTTACTATTAAGGGCAGAATCCTGCACAATTCATAACTGTCAGAAGGACCTCCAGAATGTATAATCTTTATTGCACATACTTAAATGTATACAGTAAATGACACAGTCCAAGAACATTAGGAGTTAAAGCGGTACCCTTCAGGTCTACTATTTACCTGTGTCAATAGTGCCTACTGGTGCTTATGCAGGGTTTCTTTCCTTAGATTATGATTTCTCATTTACTAGTCACCCAAAACAATTCATTTGCCTTCCAAAAGAGCTGCTTTCACCACTCAGAATAAAAACTGGAGAGAAAAATTCCTCCTTCCTTCTGACTCAATGGTTCTTGCAATGACTGAAACAGTAGTCTGTTCATTTACACAATAAAGCCCTTGACTGGCATCACATACATGCAATATATAGAATTCGGTATATTTGACTTTACATTAAGGCCCACCTGCAATCTGAATAGCAATGACAGTGGTGATATGACATAGTAATGTGCTGCCTCAGCAATTGTAGATGACATCCTCACCACATGAGAAAAAACAACAGTGAAATAGCTCAAAAAATGTGTTTTAATAGCCCCAGATCTTGGCAACTGGACTTTTCCTATTAAAATGAATGTCTGTTCCTTATATTAAACTGGGCATCCCAGTGTTTCAGATGTTGACAGTCTTGTTAGGACTCTTAGGCACTATTGGTACAGTAAGGAAATAAAAAAAATCTCTAGCCTACTTCTTTAGAATATTAATATGTTACTGGGTGTGAATATCAACAATATTCTCTTTATAAACAAAACCACAAAATAGGGCTATCAAAGTAAACATTGGTATCTCTCTATGTACCATGTCAGCTTAAGGATTTTTCATCTAACCTTGCCTTGTACATTGTATGAATCCTCTTCTTTTGATATATCCATTCTAAAAGAGTTTGTTTTAAATGATGTATTTCCTGACACCCCTGCTTTTTGAGAATAATGAAGTTCAGAAATCCTTTCCTTCCTTGTTAAGTATCTTGTTTACCAACATGATTACCATCATGAGGAGTATTGTTAAAATGCTATCTGTAGTTTGTATTCTGCAGTACTCACGTGTTTTACCCATATGTGAATACCATATACACTCATGTGGATAAGTCGGAACTTGATTTGACCGTATAATTTCTGGTGTTTGATAATGTTGGTCATCTGAGTCACACTATTGGTCCAAGAGATTATGATATGCTAATGCACACCTGAGAGAGTAACCACGGAGCACACTGCATTTTTTTTCTACGTGGGTGTGGCAATGTGCTGTATCAGCGCGTGCTCCTAACCTCTCTCTCTCTCTTTCTCTATTGTGCCTACATGACCACATGGTAATACCCAAACTATTCCAAAGCAACGTTTGCACTGATTTGTGTTTTTTGTATCTCACACCCTCATACACCTTTATCGTAAGAGCATCTCTTATCTACGATGTAGCGTTCGATCAGAAGAAAATATGAAGCTGGTTTTAATTTAAACGTCATTGAAGTAGCGAAAGAAATTGGTAACTGTGCTGCTGCAACAAAATTCGATGTGTCCGAGAAACTGATGCGAGATTGGAGGATGCAAGAAGATGTAAAAAAAAAAAATTAAGTGATCGATTTTTCGGGTTTCAAGACCCGACTTATACATGAGCATATACGATATATGGGTAGTTTGAGGGTTTGAAATTAAATTACACTCTGAGATGAACTACACAGCTCCAAGAGGATAGCGCTTGGAAATCTAAATTGACTACAAAGCCAGTCATCATCATCTGTAAACACATGCTCTCTTCTATTGAATTGAATTGAGTTCCTTTATTGTCATTGTATGGTACAATGAGATTCAATATGCAAATCCTCCATAAACTTAATTTCCAATAAAATTATAAAATAACAATAATAATAATAATATGTTAAAAAACAATGAAAAATATGCAGTATGAAAGCATAAGTATAATATACATTTACATATTGTACAAATGGTTCATAAAGGGCTCAGGTTGTGCAATATTGCAGCTGTAGTGCAATTTTACAGTGAAGTAATTATAATTCTAAATACAAGCACTTCTACCGGGAGCACTTGATGGACTAATTGAGTGTGTTTATAGCTCTTGGGATGAAACTTTTCTTAGTCTTGAGGTCCGTACAGAAAAGGCTCTTAAGCATCTGCCAGATGGGAAAAGTTCAAATAGACTGTGCGCATGGCTGAGAAGAATCCATGTTGATGCTGGTGGCTTTCCTTATGCAGTATGTGCTAGTAGCTGTATCCCAATAACCCTCTGAGCTCTCGAGAGAACCTTCTGTAAAACTTTCCGATCGGCTGCTGTAGGGCTATGATTCGACACTCAAGATACAATGGGTTAAAATACTCTGAGTGGTCCACTGAAAGTAACAATACTAAAGTTGTGGTATTTGGAATACCTTGGCCATTCCTTGCTCCATTTTATTGTTACAGGTTGATTACAGTCAGAAACCTTAAATTTATAAATGATATGTGGTTCATTTCAATGTATTTGATAAAGCCTATGTCATGGATGGGAATCTGAAAAAGAAAGGGAAACCACAAAGGAACAGTAGCACTGTTTTGATGCTGGGTGCTGCCAGTTTGCAAAACTGAGCGGAAACATGCATACGGAATGGTGGCACTGCCGTGACAATGTGCGTGGCTTTATGCCAAGTTTAGTTTTTATACGTCGCGATGTGAGCAACATTTTTGTGTGTACACACCATTTATACCTGAGGCCCCAGGAGAATGGATGAACAACTGGACAGGAAAAAATACGTGAACATGTTTGGGGTGTACAGTCAGTTATAACATGGAACGAGAAAGTTCAACGATGTTCAATGAAGCTTTTCATTAGCTAGCACACTAGAAATCTCCAGTGAGGGTGCTAGGTTCTGTGATTGTGAGGTGTTGCTTTGCTAGAAGCAAAAATGAGGGGAAAGAGAAGTAGAAGTGGAAGTGGTGTACTCTAATCCAAGACAATTCTGGGCAAATGGCATCAGTTTAAACTTAATGGGTTTCCCATGAGCTGTTCCATTTTAATATACACTAGCAAAATACCCGCGCTTCGCAGCGGAGAAGTAGTGTGTTAAAGAGGTTATGAAAAAGTAAAGGAAACATTTTAAAAATAACGTAACATGATTGTCAATGTAATTGTGTTGTCATTGTTATGAGTGTTGCTGTCATATATATATACATATACACATATACACACACATATACACACATATACAGATATATTATATATACATATACACATGTATTTTTTATATATATATTTTTTATATATATATATATATATATATATATATATATATACACATACATACATACATACATACATATACACACATAGATGCACTTACAATAACATAGAAATCAATATAAACAACATTAACATCATTATCATATGAGAATATGAAGTAATATATAAGAAGCACATTGCATATAAATATAAATTATTAAACAGTAAAATCTTCTTCTATAATTTGCTACCGTGGCTTTTCGTTGGTCTGTCCAGGATTTTAAATCACCTGTAGCTTGCAAACCGTTTCACCTATTGACTTGAAATGTGGTACACATATAATACGTCACGTCCGCTATCCGCTTTATGGGTGATGACTGTATTACTCTTTTTATGTTTATTTTATTTTAGAATCAACTCCTATCTGCGCACACCAGGGCGGCCGTGGGCAGATGCGTATGGTGTATTCACTCCATGTTATCGTGCATTGCGCTGTCACTGGTATTTTGATAAAAGAATTTGAACAATATATAAGAAGCGTATAAATTATTAAACAGTAAAACATTAACATTTAAGAAGTAAAGTTACATTGAGTACTACTGCAGTGCCTTCGGGTATACCTAATTTTTTCTTTGCCCATTACATGCTTAAATGTATACATTTTTTGGTGTACCTACCCGAGAACACGCGACATATAACCGACCGTGGGAGAAGCATGGATTTTAAACACGCGTTGAGTTCATCTGCTGGTCTCCCTCGTGGAATAACTGGTAATGTTTGACTAAAATCTACAGCGAGTAAAACGACATTAGCTCCTTTTTTTTTTTTACGATCTCTGAGATCTTGCTTTTTTCGGATCAAGGCTTCATAAGCTCTTTTATGTTCCATGGTGTACTTAATAAGTACTAATTATCCCAAACCATCATCTTTGAATGTTGCAAGACTTTCGCCTTGTATGTAGATCGGGGTAATTACATTCATTGCATTCCTAGTCTGAATCACAATCTGATTGTATGGGTGGTTACCTGGCACTGTAGGGTTGCCACCCGTCCTTTAAAATACGGAATCGTGCCGCGTTTGAGAATGAAATTGCGCGTCCCGTTTTGAATCAATACTGGACGGGATTTATCCCGTATTTTTTTTATCATTTTTTTCTAAAGCAGCGTCTCATGCAAATCATCCCACAAGCATTTTATGAAGATGCCTCCTTTCCTACTTTTGATTGGGTAATACTTGATGTCATCGTTAGTTTGATTGGTGTTTTTAACTGTCCAGTGAGGAGGGCGTGTCTTTTAAGTACAGTCTGCAAAGTGTTGGCACTGAGATGTGGCGTCAGCGCCATACTTGAAGCCCCTAACGTTGCGGTCAGCAAGTCGGCTAACATCCGCCATGTGCCGTCTTTCAGTTGCGAGAAGCAGATCATAGAATGGTTGAAACTGTTGCCCCTAACGTTGCGCCACGGCGTGTGGTTCGTTTATACCTCGTGTGTTCTCATTAAACTTTTATCTCGCGAATATGTTATTGCAATCCGCAGCGGGAGCGTTTCTATAAACTTAATTTAAAGTTACGTTTTACACCGTGCTTTCTTTCCCTTATGAACATGCTTGTATGCTTAACTCGCTCCGTTCTCAATTGTTTCATTAATTTTTTGCTCTTAGCTGTTCGCGGCTCTTCCTCCATTTCCCCCTACTTCGTTCTTTTATCTCGCGAATATGTTATTGCAATCCTTAACGGGAGCGTTTCAATAAACTGATTGAAAATAGTTTTGCATTTACCTTTTTAGTAAAAGGCGAGCTTTTAAGCCTGAGAAATCAGCCCGTAAATGCACACGTTTAATTGCACATGTGTTAATATGTATGGTTACACAGTATTAAAAGACAGTGAACAACGTCAGTTACCTTTGTTCTCGCGTTTGATAAAAGGCGAGCTTTTATGCCTGAGAAATCACCCCGTAAATGCACACGTTTAATTGCACATGTGTTAATATGTATGCTTACACAGTATTAAAAGACAGTCAAAAATTAACGTCATTTACCTTCGTTCCCGCGTGTGACTCGTGCTGTAAATCTCTTCCTTGTTTTTAGTTCACGTGATTACGTAGGAGGCGTGATGACGCGATACGTGACTCCGCCTCCTCCATTACAGTGTATGGACAAAAAATATGTTCCAGTTATGACCATTACGCTTTGAATTTCGAAATGAAACCTGCCTAACTTTTGTAAGTAAGCTGTAAGGAATGAGCCTGCCAAATTTCAGCCTTCCACCTACACGGGAAGTTGGAGAATTAGTGATGAGTCAGTCAGTCAGTCAGTCAGTCAGTGAGGGCTTTGCCTTTTATTAATTAGTATAGATCCAGTGTATTCCACAGCTTTTAGGCCCTGCAGCTAAAAGCTTGACCTCCGACTGGTATTTTAGTAATCCTTAGAATCTTTAGCAGGTTAACATTTTGAAATCTTAATGCATGTTCCAGTTTGTAATTAATGATAAGTTCAGATATGTAAGCAGGAATTTGACCATTTTGGGCAGGGGTGTCCAACTCCGTGGTGGGCCACAGTGGCTGCAGGTTTTCATTCTAACCATCTTCTTAATTAGTGAATCGTTTTTGCTGCTGATTAACTTGTTTTGCTTTAGTTTTAATTGACATGACTCAGACCCCTTAGTTGTTTCTTTTTTCTTTAATGTGCAGCCAAACAATAATGAGACACAAAACAAGCCGCCACATGACCAGCTCACCTGAAAATAAAGGAAGGCGATGGTCTCGGTCATGTTGGTCTGCTCAAGTCACTAAAACATCTTGACAGTGGTCTTAGAAAAAACAGAAAATCACTTGTCTGCTGTGGCAGAATGAGAGCTGCAACAAATCATGATATTCAATAACAGCTTTAATTAACTGCAAGAATTGGCTTCTCATTAAAAAATTGGTTGGAATGAAATTGGCTGGAGCTTGACGTTCCAATTTAGCTGGTCATCTGTTGGCTCGTTTCACATCTGATTTCTGTTTGGCTGCTATTTAATGAAGAAATAAATCAATTCAGAGGACTAAATTCTTAAAACAGGGCTATTAAAATGAAGGGAAAAGGAGTTAATTAGCAGTGAAAACTGCTAGCTGATTAGGAAATGGGTTAGAATGAAAACCTGCAGCCACTGTGGCCCACCAGGACCAGAGTTGGACACCCCTGATTTAGGGTCTTTATATGTAAGAATGAGAATTTTTTAAATCAGCCGTAAGCTTAACAGGAAGCCAGTGTAAAGACTTAAGAACTGGAGTTAGGAGGTCATACTTTCTAGTTTTTGTAATGACTCTTACAGCAGAGTTGTGAAAACTGGAAGCTGCATGCAGAACTGCCAGTAAATAATACATTTTGTAGTTATTAAGACTATAAATAAACACATGATTATAGAAACAGCTACGGTATGCCCTCTGCATGTGGTTGCAAATATCAAGACTTCCTAGTAAACTGAGCTGATGTGTGTGAAAAAGAGGGCTTTAAACATTAACACTGAAGAGCAACATCAGTCATACACTCAAACACTTAAGAATAAATGCTGTTCCATATGAAAGCTGTTTTTACTTTGAATGCATATTATATTTAAGTATTTTAATCTAGAGACTCTATTTTCTTCCCACAGTTCAAAAGTATATACTGTTTGTTGTTATGTTTCAGGTAACTCTAGAAAAGCCCTGGCATGTGTGTGTGTTATACAGCCCTCCCATTGGCTGGTGGTCAGTCTACACTCTTAAAAATAAAGGCGTTAGAGTTGTTCTTCAGAGCGATGCCATAAGGGAACCATTTTTGGTTCCCAAAAGACCCATTCATATGTAAACTCCAGAAAGAACCATTTTTGTACATAGATCTGTAATAGGCTCTTTACAATAAATAAACATGAATAGATTTGTGAAATAGCTATAAGTCATGATATTAAAAACACCCTTGCTGCATAGAACACAGGCTAAGCTCAGGCAGGTTTTCTTAATCTGTTAGTTACTTTCCTTTGTACAACGTACATGTATAATAATCAATAAGATAAAGGTAAAAGCATGAACAATAGATCAGAGAAAATTAACAATGCAACAAAGTGGAATGTGGAGTTAACAAATCACCATAATAAAGAAGACACAAAACAAGCTGCACATTGCAACTAATTAAAACCATCTACTGTATGTCTTTAAACGTGTCCCAGAAAAGTGTTTGTAAAATTCACAACATGTTTTTGTTGCCTGGCTGGCTTTTAAGGGGTTTTAAACTGGAAGTATTTTGCAGTTCAACACTCTTGAGGGTGCTTTGCATAAACCTAATTGGTGGATAGTGATGAGCAAACACCGAAGAGTTCACTTTGCCATTAGTTTGGTGAAATGTTTGTGAACTTAGCTCTGCGAAATCTATTGAAGTCATTAGAAGAGGAAGAACTAAAGTAGTTTTGACTGGATTATAATGGTGCACTGGTTTTATAAGTACCCCTGAGGGCTAGGGAAAAGTCTGCCAACTCTGCTGTGCCGATTATGGTTGCCAGACTATTTAATCTGAGCTGTGAGGAAGCGGTGCTAAACCACTGTGCCTCAAAGAAAAAAAGACACCAATGAAACAAACACAACAAACAAAATACAACAAATGTCCACAAGCCAGAAATCTATACTAATTAATAAAAGGCAAAGCCCTCACTGACTGACTGACTGACTGACTGACTCATCACTAATTCTCCAATTTCCCGTGTAGGTGGAAGGCTGAAATTTGGCAGGCTCATTCCTTACAGCTTACTTACAAAAGTTAAGCAGGTTTCATTTCGAAATTCTACATGTAATGGTCATAACTGGAACCTGTTTTTTGTCCATATACGGAGTCACGAATTGCGTCATCACACCTCCTACATAATCACTTGAACTAAAAACAAGGAAGAGATTTACAGCACGAGTCAAACGCGGGAACGAAGGTAAATGACGTTAATTTTTGAGTGTCTTTTAATACTGTGTAAGCATACATATTAATTATTAAAACGTGCAATTAAACGTGTGCATTTACGGGGTGATTTCTCAGGCATAAAAGCTCGCCTTTTATCAAACGCGAGAACAAAGGTAAATGACGTTAATTTTTGAGTGTCTTTTAATACTGTGTAAGCATGCATATTAACACATGTGCAATTAAACGTGTGCATTTACGGGGTGATTTCTCAGGCTTAAAAGCTCGCCTTTTATTAAAAAGGTAAATGCTAACTGTTTTCATTCTGAAGGGCACAAACCACGTTGGATTTTGTAATGATAGTTGATTAGTAAGGTCTATTAAGGGATACTTACAGAATGATTAGTAATGCGTGTGAATGCCGATGCAAGTAGGAGAATGGGCGTGAACTAAAGAACGATTAGTAACTTGTACAGTAAATGTCTCTAAAGTCTGTCTATTAAAAAGTTATTATATCTTTCAATCCTGTGTATTGATTAAACTACGAACCTAACAAGATCACTACATGGTGTCAGAAGTGGCGGATTGGAAGAGGAATGTGAAGAAGAGGTTCAGCTTTTGAACGAGTTGCGTGTCTGTGAGTAACCCGAAAACGTGATCAGAAAGCGCTAAGACGTTCTAGCAAAAGAGAAAAAAAAAATATGTTAGGATTACAGCCCCCACCAAATCTCCAGTTAAAGGGAAATGTAGCTGAAAATTGGAAAAGATTTAAACAGAGATTCGAGTTGTATCTTGCTGCGATTGAAGCAGATAGGAAAAGTGAAAAAATGAAAGCGTCTATGCTTCTACATGTAATTGGTGAAGAGGCGCTAGAGGTGTATAACAATTTTCAGTTTGAAGAAGATGGAGACAATATGAAATTGAACAAAATAGTTGAAAAATTCAAAACGTATTGCAACCCAAAGCGCAATGTGACGTTTGAGCAGCACAAGTTTTTTTACATGTTTCCAGAAAAGCGGAGAAACAATAGAGCAGTATGTGACGGAATTGCGTAATAGGAGCTGTTCTAAGAAGAAACCGTCAAGACATCAAAGGACCAATAACCTCTAATCAGAACACTAACACCAGCGAAACAAATATTAACGAGAAAACAAGTATAAATCAGGAAAGAACATCTCAACTGCAAACACAATTAACCAGAATATCAAAATGTCAAGTAAAACCACCAGAACGACTCATTGAGACATGTTGAGGATTAAAGGAACATTTTCAATTAAGAAATGCTGAATTCCTTTAACAGTTGTGCTTTTTATACATAGTTTGAATGCTGGATGTATGCCTGAAATGTTCTGGATAGTTCAGTTGTTTGAAGTGATCAAGAATTAAACGTGTGCATTTACGGAGTGATTTCTCAGGCTTAAAAGCTCGCTTTTTATTAAAAAGGTACATGCTAACTGTTTTCATTCTGAAGGGCACAAACCATGTTAGATTTCAGCCGTTAAACGCGCAAAAATGTCGGTACACCAGATAAATAAGCGCAACATATTATCAGTTGTATTGTATGCTTACAATACATATAGAAATGTGTTAATCGTTAACTAATAGTATCGGATGGTGTTTTTTGACTCGCACCTTAATTTAAACGATTGCATGTCTTGGTGGGTTTGCATAGCTTATTGTCAATATCTTTACACCTCTTTTTAAGACTTATTGACTGAAACGGGCCTTCATGAAAAAACTTAGGGCTTTGCTACAGGATACACCCTCCACAAGTTAAGGAAGTAAAAATAAAAGGTATATATTTCTGTTTTATTTAAACCTTTTAAGTTC